>NW_010294989.1:0-65201 GCF_000700745.2 Antrostomus carolinensis
CCCCAACATTCTGTGATTCTGTGATACTGGAAAGCTGACTGTGTCAAAAATGTGGCAAAGAGATGCTGGTGAAAGGAAGGCTTGAAAGTATTTTTCACAACTGCTTTTTCTTGTGATGCTATGTTATTTTGCTTCCAGCCCATTTCTTTTTGTGAAAGATCAACCAAAATGGCTCACAAAATCATAGGCACAAGGCATACATGAGGTGGCATTCTGGGCTGGAAAACCATCTTCAGTGCTGCACAGTACATCATCCCTCTTCCCATATGTCTTTGCTTACTAGTGAAGATGAGTAGGTGTTGAAGTAGGAGGCACTACCTGAATCATCTGAGGAAGAAATAAATTGCTTGGGTAGGCAATTGCCCATCATCCTATCAGCAGGTAGACAGGTACCCTACTTCTGAAGTGCTCAGGTGGCTGTGTGTTGAGAAATGTATTTCTTTTGTCTGGCTTTGTTTTCAGTTTCAGAACTCCCTCTCCTAGATGATTCCACTCCTTCGAGGAGATCTCTTTGTTAGTCTCAAGTGAGACAGATGCTTTGGCTTGAGCTGGTAATAGTGCTGTTTGGGGGCTGACAAGCTGGGTGAATTTGCAGTGTGGTTGTATACATCCTCTTCAGTCACCAGTGCTGTGTGTTTAACTTCTCAATATGTTCCATCTGTGGTAGCTAACGTGGGTATGGAATTTATGACTGCGAAGACTATAACATACCACAATACAGGAGTGCCTCTTGAGCTGAAATGATGTTTTTAATCAGTACATTAAATGTTGCAGTTGATTGACAGATGGCTTTTTCTATTTTCTGGAATGAATGTACTCTAACTTAATTGTAACAAGGATATCGCATCTTGTATAACACCTTTCATGCTAACGGGTATTACAGAGTTTTAAATTCCATGTGCAAGGAACACTTCATGCACCATGGAAATGCAACCACCTTGGGTAAAATGCAGAGAATTTAGGTAGAGAGAATGTAATTACCCATGCTGGAATTTGGCCAGCACACTGAGATTAAAACCCCTAATCTTACAAAGACTACCATGGGATCTCTAATGACCACAAATGGTCAGATCACAATTTTATGTCTCTGACTATAATGCTTTACTACAACAAGGGTATTTTCAATTGTATAGTGCATACATTATAATTATGCAGCTAATTTTATTCTCATTGTAATTTCCAATAATAAAGTTACAAAAGTGCCACTAAAATGTATGAACAGAATGGTATGACACGATATTATGTTAAATACATTTTGGGAGCATATTCTGCTCTCATTTATATTGGTATCTTTCTTTGAAGCCAATGGAATTCCTCCAGATTTGTGCTGGAATAACTGACAAGAGAAGTTGTCTTTCCAAGAGAGCATTTTTATGCACATATATTGTAGAGATGTTTGAAAAGTTAAATATTTATATTTAATGCAG
Source organism: Antrostomus carolinensis (assembly GCF_000700745.2). Lineage (NCBI taxonomy): Eukaryota > Metazoa > Chordata > Aves > Caprimulgiformes > Caprimulgidae > Antrostomus > Antrostomus carolinensis. The sequence goes on from NW_010294989.1 coordinate 1,428, forward strand.
GAGGGTCTTTCTTCTTTTATTTTTAAAACCATAAAATTGTTAGCAGACCCATGAAAAAAGAATATTATGGCTCTGTGTCTGTTGGTTAACCTTCACCACAAAAATTGATCTGTGGGAATTTCTCACAGTGTAACATACTGTATCCAATTCCATAGTTATTACTGTAAACCTATTAGTGCCACCTGGGTTTGCATATCCGCAGTGCTGTCCAAGTGAAGACAGATTAGCTCTATCACATGTTATGCCAGAGGGACAGCCTCACGAGGAGTCTGCCCTCCGGGAGAAAAAAAAGGGCTCAGACCTTTAATGAGAATACAGTGCTTTATAATAGCATTTGGTGGCCTAGAGATTTTCTGTCAAGTCATTTCAAATTAAATTGGCAGCCTTGCAATGTTCAGCCCATATGAGTTTTTGTGCAGTGTATATTGTTAATGTTAAACCAATTCTCACATAGATCAACAGAACTTAAAGACAGCGTTTGCATCGGCCCCTCTTTTTAAAGTCTAGGCCTTTATAAGATACTGAAAAATGCTTTTTTCCAGAGCAAAATTTAGCTTTGGGCTGAATTATTCATGTATGAATTCAGACAATTTATTTGTGGAATTATTTGTAAATAATTACACTTTTCTATATAGTGTAATAACGAAATTAGTACCAGTCTAGGAGTGAACCAAATGACTTTGTTACCAATTAGTGTGACTCCACTCCCACTCCCTCAGGCTGACTCCCAGTGAAAGGGTGCAGAATTTACCCTGAGGACTCCATTTATTTCCGATACTTCCAGGACTTTCCTTTTTTAAAATGTAACATTTATGTGATATTTTAGTCCTTCTAGTGTTTGCAAATTTAAAAAGCAGATGATACTTGAAGATAAATTGCTAACATCACACAGGAAGCTTTTTCCTTAAGATTTTCCCACATTTTTTGTTCAGGGCTGAGCCTGAAAAACACGCACTGGTATCCTCTTTCTTTAGGGGAGACTGAGGCCCACACCCTCAAAAGTAGTTAAGTGCCATGTTTGATGGAATTCAAGAAGAACTGGGCACCCGGATAGCTAGGAGGATCCCAGTTTACATTCCCGATTATGCAAAACCCTAAGGATACCTGCAGAATTTTTGAAGTTCATAAACTCTGTTACATTTAATGATAAAGGAAATAGTTTTGCAATTTATAAGTGCAGAGCATTAGCTGTAACTACCACAAGATAATATTAGATGAAAGTTTGCTTTCTAGCTGAGCAGTAGGTTTTGTAGACAGGAAAGCCCAGTGCCCTGAGATGAGTGAAGAAAGGGACTGTTTTTGTGTTTTGGAGCTACAGGTTATCTTAGGCCATTACTGTACAGATATTAGATGAATAAGATTAGTCATGTAATAATAAAAGCAGGCTTTGCTGTTATTAGGGAGCATGTATTTTCCACATTTTTCCTGGAAGGCTACTAATATCTTCCGTGCCATATTCGGTATGTACACATTTGTAAATCAGCCATGAGTGATTACTTTCATTAGAGTTATCTAAGTAAAACTGAAGCACTATAGTAGTGAAACAAGTTTGTATTTCCCTTTTTATTTAATATAATCCTTGTTTTGGGATACAGTCCAATACTGTGATTTCATCATATCCTCTACCCTCTGTATTTTGTTTTGTAATTGAAGGAAAAGTGATGACAGAAAATCTTCCTAATGTGATCGCATTCTTATATGTAACGGTAAAAGAAAGATCCAAGTCTTGCTTCTCCAAATTAGAGGAGTAGGTCCACTGGATTTAGTAAGAGATTTATACTGCCAGAGCAAGCATGACTTGATGCTGTGTGGTGTAAGCTTATTTTTTTCCTCTCTGCTAAATGTGTTGTCTTACTTCAGTGCACGTACCTTGGGCAGAATTTAGCTCAATTTTCTTAATTGCAACACCGGACCAAATTAATGTGTGCTGCAATTTTGTTGACCTCTTTGGAGTTACTAAATAATTGGATTTGACCTAATACACTTTTCAATGAGTGCTATCTTGCTTTTCTATTTCTGCACTCAAACATGGGCATCCTTTCTTTTTTTCCTTTTAATTCCTGATAGAGAAGACAAAGTGCTGCTGTAAATAGTGCTAAATAACTGAAGGGTATCCACAATTGTCTTGAAACTTTACTTCATTAGTTCATGTTGAAATCAATAGTAAAAATCCTTGTGACATTGGGGTGGCAGGAATTTTGCTGCTGTTGCATCTGGTTATTTTCACAGTCAACTGTCCTGCTGTAAAAGTGGGGTTCAGCTCACACAAAGGTGATACCCTGAAGGGTCCTGCTTCTTTCCATTGACAGTAGAGGAGTCTTAGATTATTAACTCCAAAATAGCTACAATTAGAGAAAAAAAAAGCCCAAGTTGAACATTAAAGTACCTTGCCACTATCTCTAGTGGTGCCTTTGAAGTTCAAAAGCTAGGAATTAAATTCTTCAGTGTGCCTTGAACAAGCTGTGTCTGTTATGGGAAGGTGGATAAAGCTGGGTGTCTCTCTGAGGCTACAAGAACTGGCTGAAGTTGGATTTTTTTTGTTTGTTTGGGTTTTTTTTTTTTTGGTTTTTTTTTGGCCTTGAACTCATCTATCACCGTTTCATTGGTGTTACCAATCTTGGTAACAGAGGGTACACAAGCCTTTCTCCGTGAAGTTCCTGATCATGCTTCTGTGTCTTGAGCTCAAAATGGTGATCTATGCATTAAGTTTTTACTATGTGTAAGCAACACTGTGGTTACATAAAATGCTCGTGTCCGAAGACTTTTTTGTTTGTATGTAAGTATTTGCAGCTTTGGGACTTTAAGAAACAAATGCACACTGGCAGCATCAGTAAACATAAGTCTGTGTTTTCTGAGAAATAATTGGCCTAGGAAGACATTTTGCTGAATTTGAATTTGAAATTTATTTCTATATGCAAGAATCAAATATGTATTAAATAGATCATATGAGTTCTGGTCAATTGATTTAATCAGTTATTATTAAGATTTGAGATACTGGGCTTAATTCTGTCCTTCTGTAAAGCTTATGTGGTCTGACTTTAACCATATAAGATGCATGTGTGGTGTTATTTGTGTTTTACACAGGCATCAGTGTTCATACCTGATGAAGAACCTGGAAATTAAGACCCTACTAGTAATGTGCCTTTGCATCCTACGCAATACCGACTGTGGGTCCACATTAGTGAGCAGTGCAGACCTACAGCAACGCACCAGCAGAAGGGAGCTGTTGGTGCTCTAGACCTGGTGCCCACGCTGCACACATTTCAGGAGTGTACTTCATGCTGATACTAGTCTAGTCGCGTGGCCTGAGTGTCAGTAATCTGAGTGAGTAAATTGGGGCTCTCAGGAGCACATCTTTCTAGTTTAGCTCCGAGACCACCCTGCAATGTGAGCTGAAGTGCGGTAAATGGGGATGATTGGGAGGTTTGACTCAAAAGGGTCCTTGTGATCCCAGCTAAAGCAGTAACATAGATGCACACACATGAAATGATTTGTGTGTGAGAGTTGCTCACTTCTTTAAATGACTGCTTTTAAATCTTAATTTGCTTTTCTGTATTGGTATGCCTTGGTTCACTGAACACATCCCTGAACACATCACCCTTGAATATCACAAATACACATATCTGCATGGATTGCAGTGAGGCTTGTGGTACTTATATAGATCCAAACTAGGAAGAACCACAAGGTAGAAAATAAATTTAAAACTGTATCTCACTGAGGAGTGGTACTGCAACTAAAAAAAAAAAAATCCAGTATGGAAACTAGATCTAAACACATTGCTGATTGTTCCTCTGCAGTTCTCCTTTAAAACTTCTGATGGTCTTTTAAACTGTTGTACTAATGTTTCAAAAGAAATGTAATTTTACAGAGTGACTTGTCTGGGAATAGAATGAGATGGAACATCTGTCCTTCTGAACTGTTGGAATTGCTTGGCTGAAGCAAATGCAAGATGAAAAAAATGGAGATAAAAAGACAGTTGAAAAAAAATATAGGACTTGTTAATCTTTTCTCTAAAACACATACTAAACTTTTCAAGTTAAATTTACTCATACTATTTCCTGCTATTTTATACTACTGCATCTTCCCACATAACAACTGAGTTAAAAAAGGAAAAAAGTAAAACTGGTTTCATTACTGAGATAACAGCATATGCTAGGACAATTGAAAAAGTCTGATACATATTCTGATCACAAAATAGTTTTATTTTTTAAAATTATGGGAAGGAAAATGTTTAATGATCTAGATTCTTGTATCATATTGTCAGCATTTCAGCTAATTATTATGATGACACTTATTTTGTTCTAAGCTGCTGTTCTAGAAAACATACCGCAATAAACAACCATTAAGCCTCTCATGCCAGAAAGCCCTTTAAGACTAGTAAAAGGTAACACTGTCTTTTTTAAATGTTTTCAGCAGCCAATAATCTATTTTCATGGTGTTCTGTAAACCCTATTATCAGGGCTGCAGATTCCTACACATGACCAGTCTTCAGTAGTGAACAAAAATGGCATCTAAATCCCAAGTGACACTGTTAAGTACTTGGCAGCAGAAGGGCTCTTCTGAGGAAGATTAAGTTAATGGAAGCATTTGGGTAACATCTGCATGACTCTTCGTCCTGGTACGGCCAACTCACACTGCTGCAACACGTGACGGAGGATTTCTTCGATTATCACTTAAGAACAAAACTGGCTGAAGTTCCTTTCCAGGCGTTTGTCAGGCTGTAATGTATGTGTGAGAGTATATAGGCGGTGCAAACAGGCGCAGTTACAAAGGGTGGCCTGTATGCACTTTAAAGAGGACTTAATAAAAATCAGATTACTCATTTAATGAAAAGAAAAAAAAATTGGGGGAAGATTTGTTGTTGTAGCTGCTGTTTATTTCTCTTATTTACAGCAAGACGTACTGTCTCTGTCTCTTCCAATCAAGTGCTGCCTCAGGCACACAGAGCCTCGTTAATACAGGCGATTAATGCACTTGCCCTTCACCTCAGTTGACCTGGGTTTAAATCTGTTATTTTGTTACAAGTTAGAGGAGTTTATTGGCCTTTCTTTAGCCCCTAGCTGGTGCCTTTCCACCTCGTAAAACCACTTCACAATTTGGCGTAAGTGCTGTTTTCTGGTGTGAAAAGACCCAGGGTTGCAGCAGGAGGGAGGAGGCAGGTCACGGCTGAGGGACATCTGCGAAGGGGAGTGGGGAACCTCATCCAGGGACTGACTGGGATGGACTGGTTTCACTTGGTTTTACAGACTCTGATTTGAAATCGGGGAGATCCTTGCTTGTCTGCATAACGCAGCCTGTTCCATGCCTAGGTTGAACAGAAATTACCTGGTCTAATTTTCTGTAGGACTAACATTAAAAGAAGAAGGATGGAGGGAACATGAAGGAGTCAATTATACTAGTACCGAATGGCACAATTTATATTTGTTTTGAGATTTGGTGACAGTAAGCACCTGGCAGAGTGGAATAGAAATCTTCATTTCCTTGAAAAGGTTTTTATTCTCTACTGGTTGTTCCCATTCTTTCAGCTCCCCTTTCCTGCAAAGTCCAACGCCACCATCATCAAGAAGTGATTTTCATCAACAGCTACAGGGGGAACCTACAGACCAATGCAAGCTCTGTGGAAGTGCCTCCTCCTCCTTATTTCAAGATCTGGCTAACTGGAATATCATCTTGATTTATTATTCCAAGATTTGGAATAGAAATTACAAATTACTGCAAATTTGAAAAGAGATCTATCCTGAGAAAAGAGGAAGCTCAATTTTTATTTATTTTTTTTTCCCCCCATTGAAAAGGAGTGTTTTAGAGGAAATCAGTATTTGCCAGAAGAAAGCCTTGAAAACTGAATTTGAAATTTGTGTATATGAACAGAACACCCAGCATTGTGGGCAGTTTTACAGAAAAATAAAATTTGAAGAACATAAACCAGCCTGAAAATAAAAAAAGAAAAAATATTTTCAGTTTCACAGGAAAGAGACAAAAATCAAGGCAAAAAACTTGCTGTGGCCAAATTCTGCTATCAAGTTACCCTTCAGGTCTGAGCATAAGAGAAGTGTAATTCAGATCTATTTGCTGAAATCTACTGTTTTTTTCCCTTAGCTTCAAATTCTAACACTACCATAAGAGAAGTCGACTACTTGTTAATAATTTCCAGAACCTTAATTCCAGAAAGTATCCTTTTGCTCCAAGGTATGTATTCCTAGAATTTCCCCAGATTTTGTAGGAGGAATAGTTTTTCACTGCAATTACTTTTCTTTAATCTCTTTCAAAGGAAAAGTATTGGCAGGCAAAGATTGGTTTTGCCTGCAGATTTCATCTTTGAATGATGTTTTGTGTTTTAGGATGTGGTAGAGTCCACTGTAGAACAGCACACTGGTTTTGGATATTCTTTCCTTTTTGTTGCTGGTTACCAACATCTATCTTTTTTTTTTTTTTTTTTTTTTTTTTTTTTTAAATAATGCTGTTGCCCCAGCAGATCCATTTAGAAAGAGACAGTGACAATCTGCTTCAGGGCAATGTCAGCTAGTTTAAAGTAAAGAGCTTTCACTGGGTTGAATTAACCTCCAAGCTTTTGTGATAGGAACGAAGAGGAGCTCTGCAGTGGGGGCAGCTACCTCTTTCACACAGGTGGTAGCAGCCAGATGAAGGAGGGTCCCTTTAGCAGCAGTTTCTTCAATGAGTAATTGACCATTGCTTGTAAAGTTTTTCAGTGTTTATACCTAGAAGTTGCTCCTACTGATGACACTGTTTAATGTGTCATCAAATTGCAGTGCTTCTTTGGGTGGTAGGGCTCTGGATACATCACAGGGCTATGGGTTTTCCAATTAAATGTGCAGTGGATTAAGGAGTTTACATTTCTTGAGAATGAACAGATGAGTATATGAGTCTTCTTAGGAACCGGTTCACTGTATTAATAGCAGATTTTATTTTGGAAACTTTACTAAACTTCTGATCCTACTGACCTACCCACTTTAGCAACTGGACATAAAGACAAGAAAACTGTTGTTAAACCAGAGCCTGTTCATCACGTTCACAGCAGGGTCAGCATCGAAGCAACGCATCCATCTTGGGAAAGTCAGGTGAGGAGGTAGGCATGAGAATCAGTGGGGCTTATTGTGAAGCGAGGCATTCTCTCAGTCACAGCCCCAGTCTCAGTCCCAGTTCATAATCTGTACTTCTATGGAATGCAGTTTAAAATCTCAGCTGAGTTTCTAGGCCTTTAGTTTGGTGAATAAAATGTAATAATTTATAAGCCCTAAACACCAGTGTCTGGCAATACTGTGTGTTGGCATTGCAGTGAACACCTGGCAGATTAGCTTAAAACTGTTATTTTTATATAAAAATGTTCAGGACCATCATGAAGCCATCATGGAGCCCCCAACACAAAAAAGACATGGACCAGTTAGAACGAGTCCAGAAGAGGGCCACAAGGATGATCCAAAGGCTGGAGCACCTCTCTTATGAGGACAGGCTGAGAGAGTTGGGGTTGTTCAGCCTGGAGAAGAGAAGGCTCCAGGGAGATCTTCTAGCGGCCTCCCAGTACCTGAAGGGGACCTACAAGAAAGCTGGGCAGGGACTTTTCGTAAGGGTAGGTAGTGATAGAACAAGGAGTAATGGCTCTAAACTGAAAGAGGGGAGGTTTAGATTAGATATTAGGAAGAAGTTCTTCACTGTGAGGGTGGTCAGACACTGAAACAGGTTGCCCAAGGAAGTTGTGGATGTCCCCTCCCTGGAAGTGTTTAAGGCCAGGCTGGATGAGGCTTTGAGCAATGTGGTCTAGTGGAAGGTGTCCCTGCTGATGGCAGGGGGGTTGGAACTGGATGATCTTTAAGGTCCCTTCCAACCCTAACCATTCTATGATTCTATGACTAAAGGATGTTCATCTCAAAACCAAACCAACCTTATTAATCTGTCCAAGACTACCTTGAAACTGGTGCATTTCTGTTTCTGATGGAATATGTTCCTTGGGCCAGATTCTCAGATGGTGTGTACAGTTGTTGAAGTCAAGCAAGTGACTGTAGTTTGCAACAGCTGAAGCTTTGGGTGCCTAGGGGTGCATACATGTGTTGTATGTGGCCTGGATATTTATTGTAGGGCTGGATTGCATGCAGGGGATCTGATGGTGGTGTGCCAAAAGGAGAAAGAAAGAAAGAAAATTCTCTTCCCATGGAGTGCTGTCAAAATCCTGCTTTTGTACTTTGAATCACTGGGGCTCTAGCTATTAGCCTTGCAATTGTTTAAAGATGTCATAAATATTTCTGATATTCTGTTAAATGCAGTCTGCTTTGATTACCAAACCTTGCTTGAGTATTACACTCAGGGGGGTAATGCTAATACTGATTTACCTACATATAGTGTGTAGTATATCAGTGCTATCAGGCATGACTTTATTTTAGTAGAAACTTTACAATACAAATCTAATCTGATAGTTTTATATGATCTCTGGCTCTGGATGTTGGAAATAGATTGCAGCTTGTGTTGTAATGGTTTTGTTTAATGCAGCACATGGCTTTTCAAAAGCATTTGAGGGCTAACCTTTACTTGGGGTTCTCTTCTTACCCACAAGTGGCCATTTTAATGGTGATTTGCAAGAAACTGGTTGAAATGTTTCAGAAACCTGCTGCCCTAACTTTGATATTCTTGTTTGAAGGTCATCCTTTTAGAGGCAGTGAGCTGTGTTGTACTATCTGAAGGATCCTAGAAACTTGCTGCTGAACAGGGTCAGAGTGGCTTAGGACCAGCAAATATCCACTCTTACCTGCTGTCTGTTGAGAAGTGACCCTGCTGTAACTCCTTTTTGCTGCTACTCCTAATCTACCTGCAAGGGAGGGGGAACCTTTGCTACAAGTCCTTCAGCAGAGAGCAGGTCCATGGGGAACTCTGTTACATGGTGCAGTCTGGGGCCCAGTTTAACTTCACTTCGTCTTTCCAGCAGTCCCAGAACTCTTCGAAACTGTGGGTGGAGATCCATTACACATGCTTACTATAGTTACTCGCCGTGAAAAACAGTACAAATGGCCAACATAGACTCCAGGCGGTGGATCATCATTAATCATGATAGACCCAGGGGCAGAGGACTGGCAAGATACCACGAGAAATGGTCCATCCCCTTGAACTCCATTATTTCCATGGGGGACAGGGATATGTGTGTAAGTAGCAGTGCCTCCATCTTCTGCTTCCAGCTATAATAAACTGTGATATACTGTATGCCCATGTCCTCTTGTCTGCAGCAAAAGGGTGCATGACATAACCCTCTGGTAGAGTAGACTTAGAAATTTTGGTGTTCTGAAAGCTTTCACAAAAAAATAATAAAGATAGAAGCCTGTCCTTCAAATTCAGTTTGGTTTAATAGGAACAGCTTTTGGGGGATTGCTTGTTTGTCAGCACACTTGACTAAAAGAGAGGTAATAAGCCACAAAGATGCATCTTTTCTCTTCTTTCCTCTCTTCCTCACTCATCTGTTGCATATGTTTCTGCTCATCAGACCCAGAAAGAGAAATGGTGTGGATATGGAAAAGAACCAGGAGTGTTTAACATGTTCGCAGTCTGTTCACAATAGGCCTGTTGTGTGAGATACCAGTGGTGAACCAACTAGCAAGAGAAGAAGTCTGGGCTTGTGGTTGGCCTTGTGGCCGAGCTTTCTAGCTGGCGGAGCAGCTGCAGAGGCAGCCGAGGCCAAGCTGGCTGTGTGGAGATGGGGAAGTAGGTGAGCTCTGGCCAGTGCCCATCCCTCCCCCTTTCCTCAACGCAGAGTTGTGCAGGGAGCTCTTTTGCTCAGAGGATGTTGGGACACAAGTGGTGCCTCCACTGAACCACAGAGAGGAACAGCTACCAGAGTTGCTGAAATAGGGACTGTTAGATGCTGTGAGAGCTTGCTGCACTTCTGGAGGATTTTCTACACCCCATCCTCTTTCGCTGGAGCTCCATCTCTCTCCCCTCTGCATCTTCCCACTCCCCGCAGTCCTTTCACTTCATTTTTGCTCCTTGTCTGCTCTGTTTTATCTTCAGCTCTCCTGGCCTGGTCTTTCCCCATCAATCCCTTGTTTCTTTTAGTTCACCACTTTATCTAAACCCTGTTCAGAGGAGGTCCATTTCTGTTTTTTTCTTTTTTTTTTTTTTTTTTTCTTAAGTTGTTTCTATGACAATTTGATGGTTGTGTTACCGCCTTTCCTCTGTTGTTCTTTGTTTTGGTTGTGAGAGCTCCAGGCAGGGCCTGGCTGCAGCTCTGTGTGTACAGAGCCTAGCGAGACCGAAGGCGCTCCATTCTCAGTCCTTAGGCACTGATGTTGTAAGCAGAACTAACAGTAATTTGAGTGGATGCAATTGCCAATGTGGCCACAGACTTACAATGCAACTGTGGGAAAGTAAGTCCCCCGGTGTCTGATCACTATCTGTAAAATAATACTTTCCTTCTAGCCTTTAAATAAGAATACATGGTTAAAACTAAATTGTATTTTTAAATCTCTTTCACCATGAATAATCTTCTGTGTCATTAGCAAGACAAGTTAGGTATGCAGTTGTTTTTAAATGGTAAATTTTAGGCTTACCTGTTTGCTTCTCAGATATTACATGATTCTGCAGTGTGATTTGCAGCTCATACATCTGCATGTGCACACAAACGCACTCAACATTTCAGTTCTGTTGCTACTTCTCCTTTGGAGGATCCCACTGGAAAATTGTAAAAAATAGGCATCTGGGAAAAGACTGTTGCAAATTTTATATCCTCCCACCAACTTGTATCTCTTGCACCTGCACAGATAGGAAAGAATAACAGTGGGGATGTATGTATATATGCATGTTTGCCTGACTTAACACATTTGTAAACTAGGAACAAGGCAACGGTCAGAGCGTACTGCTATTGCATGAGCCCACTCAACAGTGTTACAGATCTGGAAAAGTGCAATGAGAGTAGTGCAGTGTATTTTATAATCATACTTGCATAGCTCAAGGAAATATAGTACCTCTTATTAATTATGGATCACAGATATATTTGAGATCCTCTGATTAAAGGCAGTATTGAAATACAAAGCATTGCAACAGAACTGTGCTAATTTGCACGGTTGACTGGGAGACCTTTTGTGGCTGAGTTAATTTTGCAATTTAGTAAGTTAATACACCCAGCACAGCAAAGCTCATGAATCACAAATTGCAATTATTCAGTGTATTTTGACAACAATATATCTATATTAGTTATTTACAATGCTTAATGACTTCCTAGTAGTTGTTCAATATCATCTCTTTTATGAAAACCAATGAAATCTTATTCATAGAGGCTGAAAAGGGTCAGGTGTATGTGGGGATGCTGGGCAGAGATGAAGGTATGGATCCCTTCTCTCACCTGCGTGCTATCTGCTTGCCGCTGGTGTCTAACTCAGCCTACTGTCTCTTCTCAGAAGTGCTGGGAAAGCCCCTGAAACCAGCACTGTGCCTTGATTAGGGACTAATTAAAAGAGAGACATTTTTTGTATGTATTGTCTGGTGTGCAGATGAGTGTGACTTGTACTAGGCTATTGTTGATAATTGCTTGATAGTGGACAAATAATAGATGAAAAGATGTTTTCTCTGTAAGGCAGAGTTTACAAGTTTGGAAATTAAGTCATCCTAAAGTAAAAGTAAAGATCTTTGGTGTCTGACAGCAGGGAAATTTGCTCAAATGAGACAGATAAGGTTTCAGATGACACAGCTTTCAAATATCAAATTATCGTACAGGCATTAGTATAGAAAATGCTTGCTGCTAAGTATGAAGAACACCTTACAACCTAGCAACCTAGTGAACAAGAAAGTCTCCTAAACATTGTGATATGACTCTTTCTCAAGCTGGTGAAGGGTTTGGAGCACAAGTCTTAGGAGGAGTGGCTGAGGGAACTGGAGTTCTTTAGCCTGGAGAAAAGGAGGCTGAGCGGAGACCTTATTGCTGTCTACAACTACCTGAAAGGGGGTTGTAGCAAGCTGGGCCTCAGTCTCTTTTCCCAAGTAACAAGTGATAGGATGAGGGGAAATGGCCTCAAGTTGCGCCAGGAGAGGTTTAGGTTGGATACTAGGAAAAACATCTTCACTGAAAGGGTTATCAAACATTAGAATAGGCTGGCCAGGGGAAGAGCCGCCATCCTTGGAGGGGCTTAAAAGATGTGTGGATGTTACACTTAGGGACATAGTTTAGTGGGGGACTATGTCAGTGTTAGGTTTCAGTTGGACTTGAGGATCTTAAGGGTCTTTTCCAGCCTAAATAATTCTATGTAGTTTCCCTTTCTTGGCATGATAGATCTGAAATTCTCACTCTCAAGTTTATCAGAAAAACATCTGGACTTCCTTTGAGCTCAGCACGTGTGACTATATCCTTTTTTTCTGCCCACTGCAGCATCTCCCCAGTGCCTCTCACCAACACTCCTGAAAGTCCTGCATTTTGTATCTCTTGCTGTTCCAGGCAACCCAGACATGCATGTGTGCTAAAGCCAATAGTTTTTGCTGTTTCCAGCATGCTAGTGGTTGAGACTATTTTCTTGCTGCTTAACACTTCACTGGCATTTGACACTGAGGGCTTTGCTGTCTGGTGTGCATGTCCTAGTCCAGAGCAGGTAGTGCAGGCTGTTTAACATGTCCTTCCTCATGCTGGACAGACGTCTCTTTTTTTGAAGGGAATTCCCACCCTCTTCTGCTTTGAGTAAGGGCCTGTGCTGATACATTTCTCCTACCCACAGGGAAGTTGGTGCTTCTCTCGCCATCAGGCTCAGCCTGGTGGTTGCCTTGCGGCCACCACCTTGTCTTTAAGTCTGGTTATCTTGACTAAAACCAAAGCTTGTCCACAACAAACATAAATGTAAAATTGAAAATAAAGCATGCCTACACTACTAATTTTAAACTACAGGCTTAGCTAGTCCCTAAACCAAGGTCCAGTACTAATCAAGTAGTTAGGAGACCATACATACTGACATAATCTGTCTGTGTTGCTGTCTGTGGGGTGCACCTCTTCCTCTACCAAGGGAGCATCTAACAGACTCTCTCAGATGGTCTGTGGCCACTGAACCTCCCCTGTAAAGATAAGAAGACTTGAGAGAGATCCATAAGACTAGGAACAACTCTAAACAAGGTATTTGATTACGAGTGTGTGTGTGATAGACTTCAGGCATGCTACACAGACTGAACCTCAGCTTCCTCTGGGGAGCACCACAGAGCAGTTGGAATTTGCAGATTAAACCCAAGTCTAGTGTAGATGTTAATGCTTTATGTAGCTCTTCTTTTTCATCCCAGAGGAACATGCTGGCTTGCTCACCTTCTTTCTTCTTAGTACCACTGTTTGTATTTCATAGAATCATAGAATACCAGGTTGGAAAGAACCTCAAGGATCATTTGGTCCAACTTTTCTTAGCAAGATAGAGATAAGATAGTCCATTACCCTGTCCAGCAGAGTCTTAAAAGTGTCCAGTGTTGGGGAATCCACTACTTCCCTGGGGAGGTTATTCCAGTGTCTGATTGTTCTCATTGTGAAACTTTTTCCTCTTGTGTCCAATTTAAATCTCCCCAGGAGTAACTAGTACCCATTACCCCTCATCTTTTCCATGTGACTCCTTGTAAAAAGGGAGTCTCCATCTTCTCTGTAGCCACTGTTTTAAGTACTGAAACATGGTGATGAGGTCTCCCCTAAGCCTTTTTTTTTTCTCAAAGCTGAACAAACCCAGTTCTCTCAGCCTTTCCTCATATGGCAGGCTTCCTAGTCCTTTGATCATCTTCATGGCCCTTCTTTGGACCCTCTCCAGCTTGTCCACATTATGTATAGGGGCGACTAAAACTGAACACAGAGTTCCAGGTGTGGCCTGACAAATGCTGAGTAAAGTGGGATAATGACTTCTTTATCTCTGCTGGTGAGGCCCTTTTTGATGCAACCCAGCATCCTGATGGCTTTCTTTGCTGCAGAAGCACACTGTTCACTCATTGAGTTTGTTTTCCGCCAGGACCCCCAGGTCCCTATCCACAGAGCTGCTCTCCAGCCAGGTAGATTCCAATCTGTGCTGCAATCCTGGATTATGTTTTCCCAAGTGCAAGACCTTACACTTGTCCTTGTTGAACCTCATAAGGTTAGCCCACTCTTCCATCACATCCAGGTCTTCCAGCAGGGTGGTTCTCCCTTCCAAAGTGGGAGATCTTCTTCCTACTTCCCCACTCAGTTTGGTATCATCAGCAAACTTCATCAGGGTACACTTGATTCCATCATCCAGATCACTTATTAAGATATTAAACAGTGTTGGGCCCAATATCAATCCCTGACTTGTGACAGGCTGCCAGTTTGAAAAAGAGCTATTTACCACCAGCCTCTGGGTGTGGTCTGTCAGCCAGTTCCCCAAGCACTATACAGGCCACTTGTCTAGACCATAATACATCAGTTTCTCTAGGAGGAGGCTGTGGGGGACTGTATTGAAAGCCTGGGAGAAATCCAGGTAGACAATGTCCACTGCTCACCCTACATCAACCAAGCAGGTTACTTTGTCATAGAAGATGATTGGGTTTGTCAAGCGTGATTTGCCCTTGGAGAATCCATGCTGGTTTTTCCCAGTCATGTGCGTCATTTGACTTGTGATAACTCCTAGGAGGATTCGTTCCATAACTTTCCCAGGGACTGAAGTAAGACTGATGAGCTTATAATTTCTTGGACCCTGCTTTATGCCCTTCTTGTAGATGGGGGAGACATCAGCCTTCTTGCAGTCTTCTGGGACATCCCCTGCTCTCCACGACTTCTCAAAGATTATGGAGAGTGGCCTCACAACGTCAGCTAGCTCTCTTTACACCCTTGGATGGATAACATCTGGGCCCATCGATTTGTAGGGGATCCTGTAATAGTTCACATACCAACTCTTCCTTTACTGATGGCGGGTCTGTGTTTGCATCGACCTGGATTTTTGTTCCCAAGGCCTGGGGATCAATGGTGCTGGTAAAGACAGAGGTGGAGGAAGTGTTGAGAACCTCTGCCTTTTCAGCATTGTGGGTGACTAACTCACCTCTCCTGTTTAACAGTGGACCAGTATTTTCCTTCTGTTTGTTGTTTACGTGCCTGAAGAACCCTTGCTTGTAGTTTTTGATAGCGCTGGCCAATTTCAATTTGAGCTGGGCTTTTGCTTTTCAAACTGCACCTCTGCATGCCCTGGCAATGCCCTTGTAGTTCTCAATGGGTATTTGTGCACTTTTCCACCTCTAGTATGCTTCCCTTTTGGTTTTGAGCAGACTCAGAAGCTCGCAGTTAAGCTAAGCCATATTTTGGGGTGTATGAAGGGGAACAGCCGGTATCTTGTTTTACTGTAGCGTGAGGAAAATCTATTTAAGTGCCTGAGGAAGGAACTGCTGGTTGCAGGTGTTCACAAGAGATGTGTTCCTCTTCACCCCTGAGCTCCTGGAGGGGAATTCAGCAAAAAGGACCCATGTGTGGAGCACAGTCCCTGACTTCCCCAAAGCTATATAAACACAGCAGAAACACTGGTGGGCCCTGGTGCACTGAGGGTGTGTCCCCCCTTGTAAAAGAGAAAAGAGATTTAGATGACACACTCCATTTATATATGTTAACCTGTGAAATTTTTACCCATTTTTTTGTATACGTAGTTTGTGCTGGATGTTCTTGGTTCACATGTAGGGATGCTTTCCATTCCTGATTTGTTTACTAAAATTTTCAAGATGATGAGCAGCAAATGGCAATAGGTGAATAATGAATGAATAACAGATAGTAGTCCAGAATGCTTATCCCTAATAGTCTGCTGGCATCTCACAGGCTGTAATTTGTCCACTTGAGCTCTGACCTGGTAAACCCTTGAATACATTTAGAAGTGTGTGGATAATTTCACTAAAAATATTTTTGATTGCTTTCTTAAAGTTAAACGTGTCAGTAGTTGCCTGTGAAGATGATGTGTTTACTCGCATGCTTATGGGCACTGCAGCAGGCATCACTCTTTCACATACTCACAGAAATGCTTTATCTCTAGTGAAATATGTCACCTCCTTTCTTGAGCTGAATGCTTCATTCCTCTCCCTCATGGATCTAATACCACAGTGAATTAAATGTATTGATGAATCAGGACTGAAATCTACAGTGAATATGATTACTTAAAAATAATTCCGCCAGATGTAGTTTAGAGATGTCATTTTCTGTGGGCATATATGCTCTATGTATGGGAATATAAAACAGCATGTGGGAATGCGATGCTATTTAACTCATAAATGGAGATCAAAATTTTGTTGGTCACAGTAAATATTTGCTCAGGGAAAAGGAGAAGAGGTGAGAACAATCCATATGAAAAGAAAGCACATTAGTACCCAGAACACTGAAGATATTGTTCAAGGACAGTTTATCCTTGTGGAAAATATGACCCCCCGTAAAGCTGCTGAGTCTGTTTGCAGATCATTTCAAAATAGAGTCCTTGCATTTGCCATTTTAGTTTGTTTTGGCTGTTGGTGTCCAAACTACATTCCTAGCAAATTGCATGAAGTGCTTATTCCATTATTTCTATTGTTATGTTTCTCAATAGAATGTGGCTATCTTGAGCTAGTGTCATGCTTTAGTACATTAGCACTAAAATGCACTGACGCTCTTGCAAAGAGAGTGTAGGGAGACTGACATTGAACTGGTACCTTGTACCTTGTCTCTGGAGATTCCTAAACCATAGGTTGCTTTCAGCTTAAAATGAAGAAAGAATATTTGCATTTCTTCATAATCTGGCCTACTCTTGTGAAACCATGACCTGTGCCAGTTCATATGCATTCTGCTCAAACTCTGTCCAGGTGCTGGGATTTGCTTGACTGGTCCTAACTGGTTTTTGGATGAGAGGTGTTTTAATCTGCTCTGAATTTCTATTTTGCATGGCTTCAGTTTTCACTTAATGAGCCAGCTTTATCTGTCATGTGCATAGTTCTGCTTTCTCCACGTCCCATTTCATAATTTTGTTACATGCCTTTTGTCCATAGAAAATAAAGGAATCGGGGAACTGAAATTGAATTAGACCCAAAACGTGCTTGAGTTTCCTGTTTTTCTTGTATTAAAATACTTTTTCTATTGAGACCCAACATGCAGCAGTTTCCTAACCACAACCACAGGGGCTGGGAGAACACCCTGAGTTTTGTCAGACAGCACAGTGAAAGGGGCAGATCTGGAAGCGGGCTGGGGATGTGCTGCGCAGAGCAGTGCAGGGAAGACACCGTCCCGCCACACTGGCAGCTGCCCTGCTTCTGGTGGACACACAAGTTATTTTTGTTCCTGGCCACTAGCAATGACTGCGTTTGTGGTTCATCCCTTGTCCAAGTCAGATGTCATCTCTCTTTTTTATCCTCCTTCCCTGCTTTTTTTCCCCTGCCCATTCTTTTCTCCCATCTTGTCTTTTTTTTTTTTTATCCTACCCTGCTCCTTGTTCTTTCAGTCTGCCCTCATTTTTTCTCCTTCTTTAGTCAGACAGACCTAATGAAATATAAAGCCTGACCTCTCCTAAAGAGGAGGGGATGTCCTTTTTTTCTTTTTAAATTATGCACCTGCGTAGATGTTTTCACCATGGAATTGCTGTAGTCACTACTGGGAACACAGATAGCCCCTTTAATGCAACCACTAAAAGCCTTTTGATTTAAAAGAATGTCTTCAGTTTTACAGCCTTTCTCTGCTTCTGGTAGTATCTT
This sequence comes from Antrostomus carolinensis, assembly GCF_000700745.2. Lineage (NCBI taxonomy): Eukaryota > Metazoa > Chordata > Aves > Caprimulgiformes > Caprimulgidae > Antrostomus > Antrostomus carolinensis. Next base: position 19,065 of record NW_010294989.1, read on the forward strand.
TCTGCAAAGACTAAATGGAGAGACAAAAGAAAGCAGCACAAGACCTGCCTCCAGCAATATTTCCACAGCCCTGTTACTAGGGAGGGCTGCTCACACTGAGGTCAGTACTAGGAGAGCTCATCGCCAAGTGCAAAATACATTCAAAAGTTACTTTATTGTAAGTTTAACAGCTCTATCATGAAAACCAGCAACATTCACGGGCTTGTGGGAATCATTTCTGCTGCATTCCAACGCAGGATGTCCTTCTGATACCTTTTTTTTTTTTTTTTTTCCTGTGGAAATACCCAGAAATTTGACTGAGACTTGGAGATGAGCTAGACCCATTTGAATACAGTCCTTTCAAATTTACAATCTCTTCCTTCTTCCTCCCAAGAAGGAGGTACTCTCTCTCTCTGTCTTACATCCTTTAGTAAACTAAGGGATATTTTAGATATCTTGCTGTTTGTTTTGGATTAAGTGGTGTTGTTTAGGGAGTAGTGTTCTCCTCAGTGTGAATGGGAGTTCCCATCTCAAGAAAAAAGATATTTTCACAAAAGATAAAGAAGGATTTTTATGCATATGTAGGAGAGGGAGGCCTGCTACAAGATCTGAATTTTGGATCCTTCCCAGTTTAAGGGAGCTGTAGTTTGGGCATTGATAAGAACCCTTGTTCTTAATGGTAATAAGGGGAAAAAAAACCCCACAAACATTATTATCTTCAATTGCAATGATTTTATTTGTATTGACAAATTATTTGATAGAGATTAATTGGATCCTTAATTTAGACACTAATTTGATGATCTACCCAACAATGAAATAAAGGCTGTTGACTATTTATCCATTATCTCATATAAAAGACAAGCACAGTGTTATTGAAGTGATTTGCATACTTTCTGAAGGAAAATATTAATACTTGCATGCTTTTCCCAAGTTTCAGCCCATCATTAAAGCTCTGTGGTCATCTTCTTACACTAACATTTTGGTCTAGGTTTTACTGCATAGTAAGATAAAAATTCATTACACAATTAGGCAAAACATGATTGCTGTGTTGAATAATCATTTTCTGAAAGCACTGAATGCAACCTTTAATTAATATTTAATCTATGTCTAGTTTTAGTTCCTTGAATAAGCCCTAGTAATATTGCCATCTCCCAGCTTTCTTAGAGATGTAGTTTTGAGTCTGTTTGCTTGTTTGCAATTATGTCTAAAATTAACTATTTTAGTTATAAACCTAAGAAAACAAGGAGAAGTGTAATCTTCTAATGGCAGACAGAAGTGGGCCCTGCACTAAACATTTTAACACACTCTCTCTCATTATTTTTGCACAATGTCTTCCTTATTATCTTTTGATATGGGCTATCACTTTCCTCCTTAAAAACCTCAGGATCACAGTTCAGTTTGATGGCTGTGCGTGTTGATTGGACCTGTTGTTATCAGGGCCTTTTCTACCAGCGCAGTTTTCCCCTGCTGTCAAATCTCCCCCCACCTATTCATTCCTCCTGCTTAAGGCCTGTTTGACACTGTTGTAATGACCCCCCTTGGGAGATGCACAATTGGATTTGTAAGTTCCCACATGGCTTCTGCTTTTTTCATGTTTGCTCCTGAGTCAGCACTGTATGCATGGCTGACTGGAATAGAGTGAAAATTTGAATAATTTCTGTTCTGTTCCCTGAATTATATTGCTGTTTGGTTACAGGGAAGAAAAGCACCTCTAAAATGCTTCAGGAATCTCATATTCACATACAATTATGCTGTAGTATTTTGGATGCCTAATCTTTCTATATATCTTAGTAGCACCTAACCATTTTTGTTAGAGGGAACCTGATTTTCACCAGAGCTTTATAGTTAAATACAATGGATGATGATTTTTTTTTGATCATGTAACAGCACCCCTGATGGACAGTACAGGCCCTGCTCCAAGTTGTAGTTGGTCATAAAATATGTGTCAGCATGAGGCTAAACTTGTATGCTGGTAGAACAATGATCTCATAGCTAGACGCTGGGATAAAATTAGCTTTGGTCAAATTTACATTCTAAAGCAGGGATGAATACTTGTCCCCTGTGTCCTAAGAAACAGAAGGTTATTTTGGGGAATCTCTGGATTCCGCAAATGCTTCTGGAGATCAGAATCAACTGATTGCTTTCCTATAAACAGAGTGTGGAAGTTAATGTTTCTTCTGCTTCAGCCAGCCACAATGGGTCCAACTTTACCATCTGAACTATGCGCAGGCTTGTATCCTTACATCATATGTTGATGATTCTCATTCTGCCATATACTTTGGCAGGGAGTGATGCAATCTATTAGAAACTCTAAGCCATTATTTTCTTTTGGGCTGCATACCCTTGGTAATCCAGGTAGCAATTACCCAATCTGAATATTTGGCAAGTAGTTCATAATCCCTGTGGAGGAAGCATATGCAAGCCTGGCTCTGACCTGATTAACTTTCTTAGTTCCCTGACTTTACCAAGCAGTACTGAACACCTAAGGGGAACTAGCATGTTCCCAGGTACCTCTGTCCTGAACAACATCAGTAAAAGCTATTCATCCCTTCTGGATTTGGTGTTCCCTTTCATCTTGGGCTGGCAACATCCCAGTTGGGTGCAGCTTCTGGCAACATGCCCTACAACGTAGGTGTTATTCTCACAACAAAAGTAGAGGGCTGCCAGATGTCCAGTGTCACCTGCCCTAAGGAAATTTTCCTTCCAAATCTCTGACTGGATTGTTTCACCAGGTGACTGTGCTTGTTGTTGTGGTCTGCTGAGGTGACCATGTGACAAAATGCATTGCTGGCTTCCGTGTTCAAGGGAAGTGGAATTTAACTTGCTCAGTTGTATTTTGCAGCTGCAAAGAGGGAAAAAAAAATAGAAGCAAGAGTACAGTACAGGATGGGCCAGCATGTGTATTATTTCCTGCGTTCTGGCAGCACTTTCGGGGAGGAGGGACACAGCAACCTGGCAGTGACTAGGGGCCAAAACCTTAAGAGTTCAGGAGCTGCACTCAGGAGTGGAAAGAGAGCTAAAGTATTAGGACCATTTTAATCCCTAGGTGACAAAGAGCCTTAAATACAGAAGGCTGTTCAGTTCATAAGAAACCATGTTCATTTCATGGTGTTCCCTTTTCCTGCTTTTCAGAGGGGGCTGTAGATGGCCTTAGAATTTTCTAAATGTTTCCCAGCTTTTTTGGACAAGCTTATCCTGTGCGTCATTGCATGCTGTGAAGTGAGATAGAAACATTACTTGAGGACTACCTTCCTGCAACATCACCTTCTCGTTCAGGGCTCCAGACTTTTCTCACAAAAATATATCTGATGTCGCTAATATGAAAGGGCCAGGATGGCCGAGTATATCCCTTTTGTCGGTCACTCGCATCTGTCTGTGTCCAGTGGCAGGACTGGTTGCTCTTGACTCACTGAAAAAGATAGCTTATGTTTTTTAGTCCTGAGTTGTCAAGGGTGGCCCTTGACAAGTCTTGAACTCATTCTCCCTGAACTTTGTGGGGTGGTTTAACTGCTCATCTCTAGCCGATAAAGCTGGTAGTCAGAGGCAGAGCAAAGAGGCACAAGGAAGTTCTTTTAATCTTCACGCAACTTCATGGGTGAGGTCAAGTTCTTACCCTATGATTCACCAGCAGATTTCGTTGGGATGGAAAGGTGAACATTGGTTCCCTCATGCTTCTTTGTCAGTTCCCACATATCAGCATTCCTCCCCATTATGGCATAAGGAAAATGGATGTGACTCACACTTCACAGGTTTCAGGTAAAGTAGAAATCAGAACATGAGAGATACTGAAGGTTATGACAGTATTATAAGTGATGGGTCACTTTTCTCCTTAGGGAATCTGCTTAACTCCCTCAGATTTTTCCAGAAAAGAGAAGGAAAAAAAAAAGGCAAAACCAAAAACAACAAAAAAAAAAGGAGGAGTGCAGTGAGGAAAGGAAAAGGTGCTCCCATTTTTTGTGGTGTTACTACACAGAGCTGAGCTGCCAGGTTAGTAAGATCTTCGGGGAGATTGTGATTAGTGCTGGTAGTTGACTGGGCGCCACTGCGTTCCTTGCAGTGGGACTCAGGCCAATGGCATTACACCATCAACTCTGAGGGATCACCAGTGGCACATATTGCCAAGAGGAGAGGAAAATGCAACAGAGTTTTCATACCTGGGAAGGATGACATTCTGGCTGTTCTGTCCACTGCTATGCCCATCCCTGGAAAATGAAAGTGTTTGCATGCCTGTCTGCAGTCTCTTCAGCCTGTAACAAAGTGGTTGTTGTCAAATGTAATAGAATGTAAATATTTGTGAGGGTTTTTTTTTTTTTTTTTTAAACTATAAATTCCCTCAGTTTCTTTCTTCCTTCTCTTTAGCAATAGGCTGTGGGTCATTAGTATCAATAACACAGATCTCTCTCATGCCACACCTAAACTAAATTGTCAATAGGAGGTGTTGTAGAAGATTCACACATCATTCCAGCAACTGTAATATCTGTTGGGAAATGCGAAAACACCAGGTGCATAGCTGCTGGTTAGAGTTTCCATTTACTTTACCTGAGGCTTTTCTGTAACATGCAGCAATGTACGTCACATGCAGAAAAAAGTAGGTGGAAGGTTCTTTCCAAACCACATTGACCGAAAGAATGTACGTGTCAGGTAAGCTGTATGCTGATGTGCTCACGAATTCTGCAGTGGAAAGGGTTACCTTGTCAAGGAAATCTTCCTGGTGCAGGTGTGCATCCTAGCAGATTCATTCAGAGACTGAGAGACAAGAATGAGTCCTCCCTCATCTGACATGTACAAACAGCATTTTACCCATTTGTCTCCTAGGACATTTGCTAGCTGTCTCGTTAATCTTTTACTTGAAGTCAGACATGTGTATTGATGGAAAAACAAACCATAGACCACAGACCCCCTGCCTTGCATTCCTCACCTCCTCAGAATAACTCACCACAGAACCGTGCAGACAGCACCAATACTTCAATGGGCTTGGAGCTGCATTTCCTCTTTGCACTTCTAAAGCACTTCTTCCACTGCTGTACTCATAAACTTTTCTTCCTACTTATTCTTTGTACTGTTGAGTAACTACCTGCCCCCTCCAGTCCATCACATACATCCCCTTTCCCATTTGCATTTTGCATAATGCCTCCTGTATCTCTGAAGTTAAGGAAGGGTGGTTGAGAAACTGGGACTGTAATTTCTTCCTTTAACTAAGACATGGGATACTCTGTGTGCCTCTCACTGACCATCTAGAGGCCTTATAAGCACCATTTACTTGCTTCTAATTGACCAGTATCAAGGGCAACAAAAATTCAAGGCCTGATCCTCAGCTGGTTGAATTGTTTTTAACTTTATTAATATTGGGAAGGAATAAGAAACTTGTGAGCCAGAGCCAGTAGCAGAGCATAGAAAGGGAAGTGATTTCAGGAACAGAAATATCTGTAAAGGTTAATCTCCAGTTATCTTGCCTCTGACTTCATCATCATCTGGTCACAACAGACTTTGTGAGCTAAACAGAGCCAGGTTAGCTCAGTACTTAAACAAAAGAGCCTGGAGGTGTTGTCTTGGTGGTGTTAAATAGTGATCTTCTATCTTACCCAAGCAAGTAGATTCTTTTGCATCTTGCATCACTGCATTATCTGAGCCTTTCTTGCATGTCTGCCCTCAAGCCTCCCGGGCTGCTTGATTGGAATTATTGCCTGAGGTTTCCCAATGCTCATTTCATTTTTGATAGTATTTATTTTCTCCAACAAAGCTCTGCATGCTCACATGCTGCATCTCATTTTAAGTGAGGTCAGAATTTCTCTAAATAGTAATTATTTGAAAGGGAAGAATACCCTCCAAGTCCTGTAAGAATATTGTTTATAAATATTTGTGTTTTGCATCTCTGTAAATGAAAACTGCCAAAGCAGAACAAGGATTTATTTTCAGTTCTCTTTAATCTCAGAATTATGCTTTGTACTGTATGACATGGGATTTACCCTTGCAGGACTGAATCCAGCCTGAATTTATATCTCACTCAAATCCACATTTGTACATTGTTCAGGGTGGTTGGTCAGGAAGTTTTAGCCTATCTGTTTCAAATAATTCATACTTTAGTGCTCAGTCTCAGTAAAATCCCCAGGAACTTTAGTAGGCTTTGTAAGTACTTCTTCAGGTGAGAATGTGTTCTTCAACATGAATTTAGGTTTGATGCAGTGATAGAACATCTCCTCTCCTCTCCTCTCCTCTCCTCTCCTCTCCTCTCCTCTCCTCTCCTTTCCTCTCCTCTCCTCTCCTCTCCTCTCCTCTCCTCTCCTCTCCTCTCCTCTCCTCTCCTCTCCTCTCCTCTCCTCTCCTCTCCTCTCCTCTCCTCTCCTCTCCTCTCCTCTCCTCTCCTCTCCTCTCCTCTCCTCTCCTCTCCTCTCCTCTCCTCTCCTCTCCTCTCCTCTCCTCTCCTCTCCTCTCCTCTCCTCTCCTCTCCTCTCCTCTCCTCTCCTCTCCTCTCCTCTCCTCTCCTCTCCTCTCCTCTCCTCTCCTCTCCTCTCCTCTCCTCTCCTCTCCTCTCCTCTCCTCTCCTCTCCTCTCCTCTCCTCTCCTCTCCTCTCCTCTCCTCTCCTCTCCTCTCCTCTCCTCTCCTCTCCTCTCCTCTCCTCTCCTCTCCTCTCCTCTCCTCTCCTCTCCTCTCCTCTCCTCTCCTCTCCTCTCCTCTCCTCTCCTCTCCTCTCCTCTCCTCTCCTCTCCTCTCCTCTCCTCTCCTCTCCTCTCCTCTCCTCTCCTCTCCTCTCCTCTCCTCTCCTCTCCTCTCCTCTCCTCTCCTCTCCTCTCCTCTCCATTTAATTTCTTCCTAAATTTTTTTTTGTTTTGTTTTGGGTTTTTTTGTTTCCAGGTTTCTTTGGCAAAAAATGCCTCAGAAAACTTTGTGCAGTGCCTTACACTAGGGGCTTGGGATCATAGCTTGTTCTGTAATACAAGTCATCACTTAAGAGTTAAAATGAGAAATGAGCTGTACCGACTCCTGACTCTTCTCCAAGAGACAGTCAAAGGTTTGTAATAGCTAGTTCAGTTGACACCCAGGAAAGAGAAGCTCCCTGTTCTGTAAGCCGGTGTTGGTGATAATGGTGTGAACTTTGCTGTGTTGCCTTGCCAGATCTTTCAACACTGTAATAAAAAGCAAGTGCTTCTAGCAGAGTCCTGTAATTCAAATGTCAGTCCAGCTCAGTCCTTGGTCTTGCTAGGGAGGTTGGTCAAAAAGCCACAGCCTGCTGTGGTGTTAGCAGTAGCAGGAAACTAGTAGGAAATAGCCTTTGTGTAGTGCATTTGGCAGACAAACAGTTGAATTATGATATTGTTATTGTTGTGGATTTTAGTCCATAATAATCTGGCCCAGATTTGAGTTTGTAAACCCATCCTGAATAGTGCATCAGTCTATCTCTAACCCTGGGGTTCAATGAAGACACTGAAGGTCAATATGTAAGTTAAAGTGAAAATTGTGTGCAGTATTGGTTTTTGTACAGATTAATTTGTTGACTGTAAGCAGTAGAGCCAAAGAGAAGGATGAAAAGCTAGTGAAAGTGCTGTGGCATCTCATTGTAAACTTCTAAATCCCTGTTGGAGAGACTACATCCAATTGCTCTTACTTCTTTTGCACTTAGATCAGTGGTAAATTCTTTGGGGAGCGGCATCATTGTTTTGTTCTGAATTGTGTCCAGGCTTGGTCTGTGGCTGTGCCTCTTGGGCTCAAAGAAATTATAATGATGCAGATGGATCCTCTCCACCTCTGCAAGTGACCTGAGAAGGCCAGGTCTGGCTGCTGCTCCTTTGGTGAGCCATGGGAGCAACTCCCATGCCTTCCTCCTTGTTACCCTCCTTTCAGAGGTACTGGAATGAGAACGAGAGGAAATGCCAGCATGTCTGCCAGCCCCCCCTGCCTGGCTGGACTTCATTGTTCTTCTCTTAATTTCATCCTGTAATTCATTCAGGGAGCAGTAATGTGAAACTTAGCATCCTAGTTGATTTCTTGCCCTCTTACTAGGACTCCACGCCCTCACTGGGGTCAGTATCCTCCAGATATCCACAGCCTACCATGATCTCCTGCCTTCCCCTTCCGTTCCCCCAGCGGCTTGCTGTCCTTTCGCCAGGTTATACATATTTTTTCAATCCCGGTTGTTCATGGTTTCTGAGCACAAGGCTTAGCGGAGAGCTATGCTGCCAGCGCTGCGAGACACCCCAAAGGGAGTTTGGCCGTGGCTCTGCCTATTTTCACACCTCTCTGCAGATGGAGGCTGTGGACCCTGCTCCCCTCGCCGGCGCCCCTGCGGGCGCTCTGCCCACCTTTGGCCTCTGCTGTCAGAACAACTTTGGCAACTGCCACTGCTGGATTGCATCACCGTGCATGTTTTCCAGGTGGCTGCAGCTTTAAAACTCGCCTATCAGCCTATCTGGTATTAGGTTTGAATCTTGCCTGTCTATCCAGGGTATCGACTTCTGGGCTGCTTTTGCAGTTTTAATTGCAGTTTGGGCACAGCAGCGCTGGGACGTGGGTGCTATGTCAGCAAACATAAGTCCTGCAGTTGTTCAGGCTTAGACTGTGTTTTTATGGTGTTGCAGGAAATAGAGGTTCGATGAACTGGAGAACCACGGGGATAGGTGACACGAGAAGCAAGGCAAGCACAGCATCCCCTCGTGTGCCTCAAAAGCCGCTCAAGGGCAGGGAGCAGCATAGCTAACTGGCATCATTGAGGAGACGGCCAGCTTCCCCTCCTGTGATTTATATGGGGTTTACAGTGGGGTGTGGCCACATAGGGTCGGTGGGAAGCAGGCACATATGGTTACAAGGGATTAGCGAGGAGCAGCAAGACGGCAGCTCAGGACTGGTCAGGGGAGCCTGCACATGGGACGGCTCAGCCGCAGAGGCAGCTGGCACCGGAGCGCTGATAAGGAGGAGAAACAGATGGCCACACAAGCCCTTACATACGCCTTCCTGGTAGGCCTGCTGGAGGCTGGTCCACATCCCTTATTCCCCAAACAAAAATAAATCTTTTCCCTTCCCTTTTATGAAGAATTCATGTGGCTCATTAAACTTTACTGCCATAAGCATGCTCTTGCAGTCTTTGCCCAGGTACATCACTGCTGCTTGTGAATGACACAGGATCAGTCCCATTTATGCCTCTACTGTGCTGTTGTGACATGGTTACAGTGCCCTTCCCTTGCCGCTGCAAGTTTATAATATGAAAAGAGAAGGGGGAAAAAAAGGACAAAAAAGAAGGAGCAACACATATTACCTAAGATCCCCCGAAAACAATTCCAGAATTGGCCTTGATACCAAAGGGAGCGTGTTGCAACTCGTAGGTGTGCACAAGTTAACATGACAGACTGCTGAGTGAAATTCATTTAAGAGGTGTTCTGTATCGCCGAGGTAAGAGCAGTGCAATGTGATGTGGCAGTTGCTGTGGAAACCTTTTGGTTATGTGGCCGAGAGCAGAATACAGTGCAGAAGCTTAAGTGGAGCCTAGGTAGTGTCTAGGTGTAGGAGGCAAAGCTCCAGCATTCAGCATCCCCTATCTACTGCAGTTCATTGCTTGTAGGCTTGTGTTATGCAGCTCTGTCTATTCTCTGTTACTACACAGCCGCTGTGAGGATGAGGTTTGGAAAAAGCACAAAATGTTTCTAGTAGTGCAGATGTTTTCAATGAATTCACCCTTCAGAACTGAAAGCGAAGGAGGCCTGGAAGGGGAAGAGTGTTTGTAGCGAAAAATATTCAGTTCATCCATATGTAGACCCAACGTGAGCCTGGGAGACACTGAGTGCTCCCCTGTGAAGTGACAAGTGCCCTCAGTCTTCACTGAAGTTCTGCTGAAGGCAATGGGTACGTCTGCATGGCAGTTGCAGCGATGACTGCTTTTTGGCTCAGTAAATTAGCCTTTGTGGCTGCGCTCTGGCTTCTACAGTATGCACACTTCAGTATCTCTTTAGAGGCTTGTCTGATGAAAAGGGAAAACATTCAGCATCTTGCCAGATCAGGGCCTGGATTTTGAAATATTTTTGTAGGTTAAAATAAGAATGCATATGCATGGGCTTGTTTTCAGGCGAGATGAGCACTTGTAGCTTGCAGAGTTGAGTGCAAGTTTTAGATGTTCTGAGTCTCTAGAAATCAGTCTCAGAACTTTTTTTTTTTTTCCCCTGATACTATCTTTATTGCCCTTGCCTCCATCTCCTCTGCTGTTATATTGTGTTGTATAGCTATGAACCTATACTATTTAAACCATTTATGATAACATTTGTTTGGGAAACAGTGTAAAATCTGCTCCATCTATCCAATTTAGGGGTTTACACTACTACTCGTTGTAAACCCCTGGGTGACTTTCATGTAAAATCAATCAATGATAGTGAAATCAAGTGGAAAGGCTGTGACTGTCACTCAAAATAAGGCCACCTTTCCTCCACCACAGCTCTAACTCAGCCAGTGACCTGGAATCTGTCCCATTTCACTCACTGCAAAGCCTTTGGGTGAAAATTTACCCTCTAACATCTTCCAAAAGAAGCCCTGGGACCCAGTCCCCACAATCTTTACATCTTAGGGAACAGGTAGAGATAGAAAACTTGTGTGAGGACCCTTGCCACTGTAGTGTCTTGAATGCTGACCTAATTCTAGAGAGTGCCATCAATTGTAATCTCATGGGAACAGGTTTTCTAGTGTCACAATATTTCTGCAAATATTTAAAAAAGGTGCTAATGTAGATACAAAAAAGTGGGTATGGTTATAGATCTATCTATCTGTACTTTTGATGCCCTCCCTTCTTATCCCCACATCTGTTTCCAAGAATGTCATACCTGGAAAGAATCATTTCAAATTAATTCAATTTGTTTCAAAGCAACCTAAGGTTCATCCCTCACAAGGGCCACTCAATCATATTACTGCTCCTGTGAAAGTCCTAATGGGACACAAAACAAGTAAAAGTAGATTCAGGTGATCTGACATATTAAACATACTAATTAAATCTGGCAGCAAAATGACTTTGTGAATTTCCTTTAATCCTGTTTTTAAATTAGGCCATATGTATTTTGGCTCCAGATTTCACGTGCTCTATTTTCTATGAACTTCCTTTTAACCATGTCCTGTGGCCAATTCACATCCAATTGTTTGAAAATCAGTCTTAGGTGATAACTCTGGATGATGAAATACAAAGTATCTAATTCTGCTTTCAAATCCACCTGCTCCTTTGAAAAGCTCAGTAAATATCTCATATGGGAGGTTCAAGCTGTACTGATCTGACTGTCCCTACTAAATACTCAAATGTTATGGATCTCTTTTTTGTGCAAAAGTTTCCATAAAGGAAAACTAGATTTAGGAAAGTGGGGATGCTGGCTTTAAATCAGTAGTACTCTTCACATTACCAATTTATAACCTTACCTGTGGGACAATATGAGCTTCCTTATATAGTTTTGAAGTGCTATGCTGACTAATATACTGACTAACAAGGCCTTCTTCTTGAAGTCTTTTTCTGTACAGTCTTGGTAATTAATCCACCCTGTAGAAAGTTGGCCTTGCAGTTCAAGGAGGTCTATGTTGTTAGCCAAAATGATAGTGATCAGTATCTGCTTGGATAAATAATCAGACATGTTGGGTGCATTCCCCTGTTGTGCACATTTTAGCTTCACGAAGCCAAAGCTTCAGGTGGAATCCGGGATATATGGTGGTACCCAAATGGACTCTCTTTTTAGGGGATGGGAGCAAACTCCCTGTTACTTCTGGGACCTAGGATGCTGGTGACACTTTGATGCCTCATGTTTCCTGTGGTATGCTATGGGTTTTATCTATTTTAGTATTGTATTATATCATATCAGTTTTAATTTGTTCTCAGGTTGTTAGAAGCGTTTTGTGGTTTGTGCTTTAGTGTGTGTCTGTGTGTGTGTCTCTTATGGAGAAAATGTTCAGAGGCCATTCTGGGCAGAACATCTTTTAATGTGATCTCAGAGGGACTGGACTTGGTGACCCAGGTGGCCTTGCTCCTTTTCATTGTATACTGCGCTCTCTTGATTGCACCAGTGACATGAAATATGCAATAAATAATACAGTCTATAACAGCACTGCTTTCCCATAATAGATATGGCAGCAAAATTCTTTCCTGGAGCAGCTTTCCGGAGCATCTGAGACAACCGTTCAACTGGTGTAACTTGTTACAGCTCTGTCAAATCACACAGGACTCCATCAGTTCACTGCAGCAGAAGATTTGGCCACCCTGTTCCATCAAAAATTAGTGGATGGGAAATTTACCTAGAGACACACACAGATGCGCAGCAGTGCGCACCCAGAGTCTGTAGCAGCAAGTACTCATCAGAGCTCCTGTTTTGCTGGCATGATAATCTGGTTTGTTAGGGTGAGTTTGTGTCAGTGCTGTTCTCTTCATCTCCATGCACTTAGTGACTCCTGCACTGGGCAGTAACCTTCGAGAGCAAGGAAAAGCTGCCAGGGATACACGTGTCTGTGGGTATGCACATGTGCACATAGCTCAGAGAAAATAGGTGTTACTGTTGAATGTGTCCTATCTGCAGAGGTGTGAGGTAGTGGTGTTACTCAGGAGCGTGCTGAAATGATTGATGCTAAAAATGTTATACTGCTGCACTCCACACAGTGCACATTAAAGAAAAGCCAAGGCAGGGCATATTAAATTTTATTGAGAGTGGGTTTTGCAACTCTTTAAGAGGCCATGTGCCATGCTTCCTTTTTTAGGATCCAAATACCAAAATTAAAACCAGTAAATCTTTCTAAAAATAACCTGAGAAAAACTTTCCCCTATGTGAAAATGAAGTATGTTAATGTCTTCATGTGCCTTGATTTTCCAGAAGAAAAAAAATAGCACCTTGATGGAAGGCACAGTATGTTCCCTTTGCATGATACCAAACTCTGTGTATCACCTCTTCACCTTGTTGCTGATGGTGTGAGACCGGATGTGACTTAATGCTGGGGTTAAAGCCACTAATATCCATAGGGACGGGAGGAAACTCTCCACTAACGGAGACAGAGACCCTGACTGCCTGAAGAAGTGAACAGGATTAGTATCACTATATCTGGGGAAGATGGAGCTGTGGGAAGATGAAGGATTTAAAAGTCAATCAGATACAAATTTATTGCATGGATTTTAATGAGGAATGTGTGCTTTGTGGGCATGACTGTATGCATACGCACTGTTTGCATTCAGTGAGCAAAGACACATGTGAAAGGTGTTTGCATAACACGAATGGGAAGTAGGTAGGGTTGTTCTTTCTCACAGTCATGTTCTTTCTGTTTATATATATATATATAATTTACATTTATTGCAAAATATTATGTACTCAGACTGTGGCATATGTTAGGCTTGGTATTTCACTATTATATATTGAATTCTTGGGGGGACATGAGAGAAGCAGTAAAAATAATTAGGGTCCTGGGGAGATGATCATTTCCAGTTAAAGGGGAATATTATTTGCATAGGCAACAAGGAAAGAGATTATTTTAGAGATTTTGGAGATTTGCCTCTCTGCGTACTTGGAGGTAGAAACAAAAGTGCTATTCAGATCTTCTAAGACTGTACCTTTGTGCCTTCCTCTGCATCTAGAAAGTGCCCTGCCCAATTTGTGCAACTGCAGTTTGACCAGAAGAGTAGTGACCGTTCCTGCACAATTGTGTCTGTTCGGTGGGATCTAGCAGGTGGTGAACATGGAGGGAAGCTCCTTTGCTGCAGCTGGCTAGAACCAAAATGTGAAACTGTGGGTGGAAAGGACAGCCCTGTGTGAACTCAGATAACTTTCCCATCTTTTAAAATCTCCGAGTCTAGATTTTGGAGACTGTCTCTTGATAAAATTGTGGGATATGTACTGCAAGTGCAGGTGGGAAGCTTAATGCTTCCTGGAACAGGTAATGAGTGAAACCTGCAGTGAACACCAGAACAGCCTTTCCTTCCCTCAGCCCACTCTGCCCAAATGAGCATTTTCTCTGCAACCATTGGCAGTAATAAATAATCTTCATCTAAAACATTTCTTGTTAGAGCCTGTATTGTATTGACAGAAAGTGTGTAACAAGCTGGTGCTCTACTAATAGTTTTGTGCTGATAAAAACCTAATTGAGCCAAACACAGAAAATAATTTTAAAAAAATGTTTTCAGAAATGCTTTCTTGCAGTGCTAAAAACAGTTTACAGGAGATGTTGAAAACAAAGTGCAAGATGTAGATACCATGTGTTTGCTTTGTAAGACTGGGGTAATACCTAGGAAAATCTTTGCTTTTGAAGCATGATTTAAATTCCAGTGGAGCAAATGGGGCTGGACCCATTTGCACCAGCAGCTGATGCAATCTCAAGCTAACCTCGACACGTCTGTCTGGCATCAGTGGGACATTTGCCACGAACTGTGCTAGGAGCTACAGCCAGGCCCCACAGAGGCCAGGGCTCCTCAGGGCTCTCTTTTTGTTCATCTGAGCCACTCCTGCCCATTTCAAAAACTGTGGCCAATTAGCTGTAAAAACAGATGTGCCTGTGATATTTCTCTTCCTCTAAAGGTTACAGCCCAGATAGCTCTTGGTGCTTGCACGGCAGAAAGGCAGGAGGCAGGGGAGAGGGGAAGGAGCAAGAAACCTTTACTGATGTGTTTGTGCATCTATTGAGGCACAAATATGGAGCCTGAGGAAGAATCAGGCTCTTTTTTAGTAGCAGCCCTTGCAGCACAGAGGATGGGGGAAGGCTGGGGGAACAGCAGGGTGCTCTTTTCTTCCTCATGTCCCTGTACCCATCGGCTCAGGGAAGCCAGGCACACAAACAGCAACCCTCTTCCTTGGTTTTCACTTCGGCTCACTCCCTTGGGTGCTGGCAGCTTTGGGGGGTTAACCTAAGCCTTGAGTAGCAAGTCACCCTGCCTGTCTTCAAGCAGAGGATGTTGGCTGGCAGGGTTCTCAGACATGCATTGGGAAGAGGTCTTGGTGTACTGACTATAGAGGGAGTTAGGGGAGATGAGCACCTCCAAGTTGAGGTTAGCCATTGCTGGTTACACTGGATTGACCTCGGGTGGGCTGGGGCAAGGACGAGGGCAGCCCTGCAGTGCTCCCTGCACTGCTGGGCCACCCTCACGGCCAGTGAGACCCTCTGCTCGGGCTGCTGCACAATGTGAAATCTTGCTATACAGCTCGCTCTCGGAGGATCTTTTGGGCCCTCCTCAGGGGTGCTGCCCGCCTCCTGGGCAGTTCAGCTGGCTCCTTGGGAGAGCCAGGCTCTCAGTGCCTTGGAGCTGACTGTTGATTCCTCCCCTGTTGCCACCTCTTTTACTCTGTGTGTGGCATCAGAGCAGCCAGCAGGATGTAACTATAGACTCGGACTATTTAGGGCTGTCTTGCTGCTGGCCAACATGTACAGCAGGTTGACTCATGAAGGAGAAGGGATTCTTTTTTCAAATATAGTTTTTCAGGCTCAAGCTTTTGCACTGCAGTGGACAGAGAGTGCCACTTAACTAGAAAAGCTGCTTTAAGAGAAAGTTTCCTCATTTTGTTTTATGATGGGGGGGGAAAAAGTTTGTCCTCTTGCATGAAATACAATAGGAAAGCCAGAATCCCCCAGGCAGGGCTGGCGGGATGGGGCAGTGGTGTGAGCGAGGAGAGTTGGGCCTCAGGCATTTCCATGCTGCGAGGGCTGGTGGAGCTTTGGATCCCCTCCTGACTGCAGATCTTCACAGCAGCATTCCTTGTGTGACAAGCCTTTTTCACATTTCCCCATTCAGCTGATTGTGGGTGCTGTGCTATTTTAAACCCACATGGAAGTATGTTTTTAGGACCATCTGCTACCGGCCCTAACCCAGATGATACAGTTAGAGCCTGCCCACAGCATCCTCCCCTCCTTCAGACAGTTCCAGGAACAAGCAGTGAGTCAGTCCCGCAGCTGAACTCATATTTAGCTAACCCTGATATCCTGCCTATCAGAGAGAAATGCACAACGGCCTTCCCAGGTGCAAAGCCCTGTCATTTCCATTAGTTAGAGGACGCTTGGAATTAAAAAAAACCAAACCAAAACAACAAACAAAAAAACTCCCCCAAAAACCCAACCAAAAACACCAAAGCAAATGTCACATTAGGTAGTGAATTGACTCCTCTCATTCTGCAGAGTGAGGAGGGAATAGCCGTTCGGTACCGCATGGCAGGTTGTCCCTCTCGCGTTTGCGTCAAGGCTGAAGGGCAGTTTCTGCTCTCGGCTGACCGGCGGGACTGCAGGGCTCCCCTTGCCGTCAGCTGGGGCAGTGGTGCTGAGGCAGCAGCTCTCCCTCCTGCCGAAATGTCTCTGCACAGCTGGAGCGTGGTTAATTTTTCCTTCGGGTGCTGGGGGTGAGCGTAAGTGTTTCCTGGAGCGGTCTGAAGGCCATTGTCACCTGTCAGAAGGTCCCTGCCTTCTCTCATTGAGCAAATATTAAACGCATGTCTGTGGATCTGGATGAGGCTCTTTTCTTCCACCTTAGGAGCTTCCTGAGCCTGAAGTAAGGCTTCAGCCAATGGATCATCTGAAATACCCTCCCAGAGAGCTGCATGACTAAGAACCGGTGTTTATAAGCCATTACTCGGTGTATTTTAAACTCCTGCTCTTTGATCCCTGTGTGATCCAGCAGCCGTTTTTCTGGCCATTTGGCAAAATCGGCAAAACGTGCCCTGCTCTGTCATCACATTTCTCCTGGATCCACTTAGCACGCTGCACCGTTTGCCACCCAGCAGGTTAATGACCCATAATTACCTTCTTCATATAATGAGGAAAGCTCAATATCTCCACAGCGGATATGCTAGCATCCAGCCTGGGCACAACCTTCCAATGTTAAATGATACCTGAGGCCCTGTCCTGCTCCCACCGAAGCGGCGGTAAATCCCCCAACACGTCTGCACAGCCGCTGACTTCCCAATTCTGTGGCACAGAGAAAAAACCCCTCTGACGCTGCTGGCAGCGTTACCTGCAAAATGAGCATGAAACCCAAACGTTGTTTTATTTAGGCTACGCGGTGAGTATTTGTGTGCTTCCGTATATGCACAGATCAGGGCGAGCTCTGAGGAGCTTTCACTAGTATCCTGTTTCGATCAATGCTGAATTAAATAAGCATCATGAACCTAATTATTTAGTGCTGCTCACATGACACTGAATTTGCTACGGTACCCTTGAGACAGGCAGGCTTTATCCTGCTCAACAGAAACATCCGCAGCTGTACCACACTTTGCTTTGGGCTCCTTGGAGTTACTTCATCGTCGCCTGACAGCTGTGTCCCCTGACCATTATCTGGTGGCCGCATACTTCAATAGCAGACTGTATGTACTCTATGCACTAGACTACAGTGTGACCTGACAGCTTGGCTTCCTCTCCCAGAGTATATCTTCTGCTACTCTTTAGCATCCTACAGTTTATCTGTGGTCAGCTTTCTTACCCATTTCCTGACAGCTGCTACTGGTCTTTTAGTCAGCTCCGCCAGGCATACAGGCAATGGTGAGCTTTCTGAGCTTTTTGCTGCATTATTTCTTGAATGTAGGCTCTGCAAAGGCTGCTCTGCAGTTTTGTATACAGGATTTCTTCGTGTGTAGTGTCATGGCAATTGAAGAATGTCACTCTAGGAAATACGCCTCCTGTTTATGACACAGTATTAATTTTATTTCAGTTCTTGCATTGTTGCACTGTTACGGCTGAGGCTTGACAAGCACAAAACTGTTTCTAGCAACAGTTATAACATATTTCCTCAGCACACAGAGCCCAGGATTTGATATCCCTCTTCCCTCCTTTGCCAAGTTGTCCCACAAAGATGTTAAAGCAGCTGAGGGCACAAGTCCCTGCTCTGGATCCAGAATTTGGTATTTTACAGGATGATGATTCGTCTGCCTATACCTTTTGGAAAATTGCTTGTTCTACAAGCTGGGACTGACCTGATGGCACTGAAGTGCAGTTCACATGCTGAGCTCAGTTTGGAGGTGTCCCTGTTGCCACAGCAGTGTGCAGTAACTGCGGAGGATCAGTACTAATGGACATGTCCCTTGCTCCTGTTGCTCCTGTCAGGTCACGTTTTAGATTTACTGTTGGGGCTATTTTGGGAAGCACCTACTTTGGGAAAACCAAGTCTCTGAAGCTCAGGGCTATTAAGTGAGGGTTTTCTCCCCACTCTGACTTCCCCTGGGTGGGACCTCCCTTTGTGGGAGTGCCCCAGCCAGCCCCAAATGAGATGAGTGTTCAGTGGGGCAGAAATTGGCTCCCCAGACTCTGGGGCTCCAGCCAATTTAAAAAAAAAAAAAAAAAAAAAAAAAAAAAAGGCTTTGAAACAGTGGAAGAACACTGGAGCTCAAAGCTTTGCCCAAATAATTTACTTTTTTTTTTCCAGGGAGATCTTATAGCAGCCTTCCAGTACCTGAAGGGGGCCTACAAGAAAGCTGGGGAGGGACTTTTCATAAGGGCAGTTAATGACAAAACAAGGGGAAATGGGTTTAAACTGAAAGAGGGGAGGTTTAGATTAGATATTAGGAAGAAGTTCTTCACTGTGAGGGTGGTCAGACACTGGAACAGGTTGCCCAAGGAAGTTGTGGATGTCCCCTCCCTGGAAGTGTTCAAGGCCAGGTTGGATGGGGCTTTGAGCAACCTGGTCTAGTGGAAGGTGTCCCTGCTGCTGGCAGGGGGGGTGGAACTAGATGATCTTTAAGGTCCCTTCCAACCCAAACCATTCTATGATTCTATGGAAAAAAAAAAAAAAAAAGAGAAAGAAATGACTTTAAACTTTAGGTTTATGATTAATAGATCCTTATACTGTGGTATGGGGCAGTACAGAAGTTCCTGTGACTTCTTTTATGCTCTTTTCTGAGTCCTGACACTTACCATGAGTAGCTATGTCCTTTGTGATTAAGTGTAGGGAGGGGATGGATAAGAGCATGCATAAGGCCATGACCATGTCGTGTTCAACCATTCAGGCTAACTGTGTACCTGGAAGCAGAAGTGCTTCAGCCAAAGACTGAGGCAAACCAAATAGAAAATCAAGGGTAAGAAGACATTGGACTCATGCAGTCGAGTTCACTGCTGAGCTTCTAGGAGAAGGAGCATTCATGGCACAGTATCTCAAATGAGAAACAAAGCAGAGATGTCTTCCTGCCATCCAAATGGTAGTAGGGGTTGCTTCCATCTTTTCCCATTCAGCATTAATTCTGAAACCTAATGATGATAGTTGGGTGTGAGGGTTGTGTTCTTGTTCAGAAACACCTTTTGGAGGAGCCTGCCAATCTCAGCAATGCATTGAGGATACCTGGAGAAGTTTGTCTCATTGTCTTAGAGCCAGCATGTGTGGTTACTCTGTGTTTGATGTTCAGGATTGTTGCCTGCTTCTTTCCTTGTCACTTTAGTAGACATACCTAGGAAAAATCCAGTCCACCTGAGCAGTACAGAATGCTAAGATGGAAATTATGTGTTAGATCTTTCTGTGCCTGCTGTGGGGCTCCTGCAGTATATTAAGGGAGTTATAGATTTTAAGGCATCGGTGCATGTGGCTTATTAAAATCGGGTTCCAGTTAATCCACTGGACCCAATGATGCAGATCTGCCAGTATAACTGTTTGTCTCTCCATTATTTACTACTCCAGCAATTTAAAAAAATCAGATCTAGCTTTCAATAGTGACATTTTTTCATTTTTTCCAGGTAATTGCTAAGGATAGTGAACAGCACCGGTCTAAGAAGAGGTTTCTGTGGACATCTTCTGAAGATGGGGATGATTCAGTTAGGATTGCCTTTTTGAGCACGATTGCCTCACCAGCTTTTAATTGATTTAATATGAGGTACATTCATTCTGGATAGTGCTAATTATTTTAATCAGAGTGCTATGTGGGACTGCATTAAATACCTCACAGATGTTGAAACCCACAACATAGAAACAGCTACCTTTATCAGCTAAACTTGTAATTTCACTAAAAAGCAACACCAAGCTCATTTGACAAGATTTTTCCACAAAGCCATGCTGATGACTATTAATTATGCTGCCATCTTTTAAGCTTTTTTTCAACTCTGACCCACATGAGCCTGCCTGAGCGGGATGAAGATGCAATGCAAATGAGACATGGGGGCAGAGGGGACTTGCTGAGCTGTGTCATCTCCAGTCAAGGAGCTGCACTGGGTAGTACTAGTCATGAAAGGATGGGGGGAAAAAAAGACTGTTCAATCATCAATCCCCTTCCCTTCAATCCACTTGATTCCTTGATCAGTTTTAGGCTAACCAGCCTGTGATTGCCCAGGCTGCTTGTTTCACCCTCTGTAAATAGTGATGCCTCATCAGCTTTTTGCCAGACTTCTGGAAGTTCTCCAGTGGTCCAGGATGTGTGAAAATCAACACAAATATTTTGGAGAACTCTTTGGCACATTTCTTTAATATGCTGGGGTGCAACTTACCAAGTGCTGCTGACTGAAAAATGTTCAGTTTTGATAGCTGCTGTTTAACTTTCCCCTAAGTAACTGATGGAATAGAAAGTGTTTCCTTATCACTGTGAGATAAAAATACATCATCCTGCTACTTTCCAAATACAAACCTGAAATATTTATTGAATACTTCTGCTTTTATGAATCATGACTGACAATTTTGAGATTCCTATCTAGCTGTGGAGCTATCCCATTGTTAGGATTTTGTTTGTTCCTGATACATTTAAACAGTTCCTCTTTATTGTTCTTACTGGCTGAAGATTTGTATGTTGTTGCCTTTAATTTCCTATGGTAATTTCCTCACTACTGATATATGTACAACTACACTGTCAAATCCAGATGCAAGTCCAAAGTCCAAACCACTGAAGTTTCAATGAATCTGGGCCCCTGTTTTTGTCTTGACCCAATACAAGCAAGCAGCTATAAAGCTTGGATTGATATTTAGTTTCTGAATTTCATATCCCTTTCCCCTGAATCCAGAAGAGCTGGCATGTTTCAAAGCCACCTCTTATTCAGTGGCTCTCAGTCTTTCAGCATCAAGATTAGGGAAAAAAAAATCCCATTATTTTTTTCATTTCTGTGAACCAAGAATGAACTGGTTTGTACTACAACAAAAATATCCGGGTTATTTTTTGGATGGTGAGTATGGACTTGGCTACAGAGGTAACTGGTGGATGGGGCTGTTCGTTCTCTGCTCCCATGCAGGGCTCAAACCTATTGCAGAATTGGCTGCAGAGACTAGAGGATTTCTGCAGGTAGGGAGCAGCTATCGAGTATGAAGGCCACATCCTCACACTTTGTTCCAGATGCTGCTGCAGTGTGTATAAACAAGGGCAAATGGGAAATAACAGGACAGTGGGGGTAATGAATTCATTGGATCAGGGCTGAGGCTGTGCACGTAACCTCCCTGTCCTGCTGAGCAGTCACCTGCAGCAGTGATCAGCCCTGGGGTGCGGATAGGAGGGTAAGCCTCGGTGCTGCCCTGCTGCACTTAGTCTGGAGGTGGGTGGCAGTGGCATCTGGTGACATCGGGTGGGATGAGTGGGACTTACACATTGCTTCCCTCCCAGCTGCTGTGGGGGATATGACACCCCTTTTGCTGCTGTCTCCGACCCTGTGCACTGCCATCCACTGCAGCTGTGCATGGGAAGTTTTGCCCCAGGGGCTTAGAAAAGCCCTTTAGGTAACAGCAGAGGAGTTGTTATTTTTGATTGCAATAGGGTGACCATTTATTGACACTTTGGCTGGGTAAAGTTATTTAGAAAGTTAGGCAGCTGGAAGAATGCTGCCTGCAAGCCTGGCTTACAACTCTCCTCTCTTTCCCAGTAATAGACTTTGATTTGCCGTAGTTCATTTCCCTCTGAAGTCTGCTTTTTGTAGATAACATAAAGCACTTGGCATAGTGGTTGATAACTGAATGTATGAAGCATGACATTTTCCTAGATACAGTATGCCATATGAACACTTGTCTTTTGTATGGGAACCCATAAACAGGAGTTGAGTGAGGGCAAATAGCTTGCTCATGTCCTGTGGAGGGGCAGGGAGTGAGAGTTGGTGCTGAGGGGAGTGTGATGTGGTCACAGCTGCTTGAGGAGGGCATGTAGCAAGAGGAGGCAAAGCCCAAGGGCAAATGATCCCTGTGAGCCAGCTGGTAGCAGGTGAGGTGCCTCATTATATGGACAGAAAAAAAGTCTTTTGGAAACTTAATTTCCTCCTTCCTTGTTTTTCTGTCCAGTGATTAAAATACTGACATGTTTTTCTGTCTCTGGAGCACAGCAATTCACCTCTCCTCCCACCTCCCCCAGAACAGTGAAACCTCAGAAATTGGCATTAAGGACCAGGACACTCCTGCTGGGTTTGGTCCTGGACAGCTATGTGGGAGTAGGTGATGGTGCCCATGCTGAGCCCTCCAGCGAGGCAGTTAACCTCTTGGTTTCTCCCTCACCACGCACAGAGAGAAGCTAAAAATAGTAGCAGGTCTTACAGGGTTCTGGGAAACTTAATTCCTTAGTAAGAATAAAGCACTGAGCTTGATGGCTGGAAAGAAGGGATGGAACATTGTGTATACGAGTGAATATACAGAACTGTGTAGTATATTTTAAAAGTAATGAAGCTTCACACCTTCAGCTTTGCTATTAAAGCTTTGCCGAGAGCTGGATTCACACTGCTGCACTACAGAGTTATTAAGGGTATATGTGAACAGAGGGAAAATGACTGCCCTTCTCCTTAACAGCCCTGAAGGTTTTACAGCAGCAGCCTGGCTCCAGCCAACACAAGACTCACCCAGAAAGGTAAAGGGGAGAGAAGCTGGTCATGTCATGAAGGGCAGCTAGATGGATATGGGAAATACATAGCTCTGGTTAGCCAAGCTAAAGATACTTGGGGATGAATTTTCAAGCCTCCTTTCCTGATCTGTGAATGCAAGCTGCAGGCAGGCAAGTGTAGGCCAGAGACAAGCCAAAGAAATGCTGACTTGTTCATGAAAATGAAGATTTTGCAGTTGTGTGTGTGAGAACATTTGCACAGCAAGTAAGAAGTGGTGAACTGCTTTCCTTGATGCAAGCTGAGCTTAGCCATCTTCAGTTCAGGCTCAGTTTTAAGGGAAAGTAAGCTAATCACTGATTCTGAATGAGAATTAGGTGTCCGTTTGCATCAAGTTTTTGCATTCTGTTCCAGCTGTACATTTATGAGATATCCAGAGGCGCGGGAACTGAAACTGAAGAAAATATTTGTGGGATTCCACAGCGACGGAAGCTGCTGCTCGTTTGCACGTGTGAATTTTGCCAGTGCATTTCAGTGGCTTAGAATGAAAGTCTGGTGCTTGCTCATAATGAAAGTTGAACCTAAAACTGGCCTTATTCAAATTCCCAGTGCTCGACAAACTGGAGTACGGGGCTTAAGGCAGAAGAGAGGGGCAACACCAGGTAAAGATGCTGTTATATTTATTTTAGTGCTTAGAGTTGATTAGAGTTGGGTGAAAATGATTAGCTGAAAGGATTCTGCGTAAACCAATTTAAAATGTAATTATGAAGGGCTCAAGATAGTGTGTGTGTGTGTGTGTGTGTGTGTGTGTGTGTGTGTAATTATGTTTCTTGCCCATGTGCACTGTACTTGGTGATTTTGTTCTGCAGCGAGTGGAAGGGGGAGGAAGGGGTGTGCAGGGGAATAGCTGCGTGAGGAGCAGCTGCTGTTGATGGAGCTGCTTGTGCTGGGTTTATCCTGCAATCTGAAGGTGCGCTTTAGCTGTGCCTGAGCTAGTGCTAAGCTGGGTATCAAACCTGGTGTAGCCATAGCAATGTGTAGTTGTGTTTCAGCTGCTCGGAGCTGAGGACAAAACGGTCGGGCAGGCGGTGGCAGCGAGCTCTGTGCTGCTCTTCTGGGACTCTCCCAGGCTGTGCCCACAGCAAGCTTGTAGAAAACCAGCTCAGAGCTGCCCATGCAAGCTGCAGCGTAGCTTGGGACAAGACCACTGACATTCTGGCTAGTAGCATTTCAAGGTTGTCTGTATGGCCCCTGCGACCAGCAGTGGGGAGTAAGCCCCGTCTGGTCAGTGAGTTGTCACAGGCCAGCTTGAGTCCACGATGTTGGGAGCAAAGTCACTCCGAGATAGGCTTGCAGCATCTGCACCGCATGCTGTGAAGTGAGCTGCATCCATGGGGAGTGAGTGACTTGTCCCCCTCGACTGTGCTTTGCTCTCCTGCCAGATGCTGGCCTGGGGCTGGAGCCTGGGGTGAGCACACCAGCGCCGCCTTGACACAGCGCACATCCAGCAGCAGTGCAGGGCAAGCCACGTGGACCACGTGGAGGCACCTTTTTGAGGCTGTTGCATCTAGGCTTTCCTCCAGCTGTTTTCTTCTGTATTCTCATATTACTGAAGGCACAAAAGGTCAGGAAATGTTCCAAGCATCCTTCTTACATTAAACAGGGAAGACAGTGAGGGAGAGAAAGGAGAGAAGAAATTGCTGGTGGAAGGTGGGCTGTAACACGGAAATCATTAAGAGGGTGAAGTCAGGAGTGCTAAAATGCTAAAATACATTTTATCATCAGTGGCGAAGGGACATGATACCAAATGAGTGTGTCTAAGTTAGGTAGTGAGCTGTGCACAGAGGCACATTTAGGACAGAAAGTGAAAGGACATGTTGTGGCTGACTCAGGCACTCATCCATAGCGTGAGAGTGATCCCTTCTGTAAGAGACGCAGCCATAGCTGGGCAGCTGCTGCGCCGCACGTGACTCACCTTCATCTTACATGGGAACAGAGGCAGGCAGGAGCCTCCTGGGACAGCGTGCTCAATCTCTGCTGTCACATCCTGTAATTCCTGATCAAGCACAATCTTAAGAAATAAAAAAGCAGTGTTGTGCCCATGTTGTTTCATTGTTCCCCTATGCTCCCTCTATGTCTGCTTTCTGTTACTGGCCTTAATTGGGTTGTTAGCTGCTTGGGGCAGCAGTGCTCTTCTTGTCCTCTCATCATTTGCTGCAGTGGGCCAGTATCACGCAGGCTATCACGTTGGCACTTTAGACACATTTGCTGACATTTTTTGGACATGGGCTGCAAGATAGAGATGTTTCATTGGGACAGCCACATTTTCACAGCGGGAAACCCATGTTTCTCTTTTGTCCTTTGATCAGTAGGTGCTGGTGTGTGTCTGAGGTTCCTGGTGATTTTTCAGCACAAACAACTAATCCTTTTCCTATTTAATCATTCAATCAACACCAATGTGTGCCTCTGAGTAATGGCCTAAAGACCAGAACTTCTAGCCAAATCTTGCATTTTGCTAAAACCACGAATCAAACTTTGAGAAATTGGCATAGTAAGAAATAAAGCTTCCCAATAAAGAGAAAGGAATATTTCAGCTGCTGTCATCTTAGCTCTTAATACCTTATTGCAGGAAAGAACTACTTTTGGAAGATGGCAAGGGAAATGAAATGGGGTAGCAGTGCCTACAGCTGATAACAGTGACCTGTTTTCCTGGCATTCCTCCAAATGCAAGGCCAGCTTTGCTTGAAATATAGGTGATTCATCAGTTGAATTGCAAGCAGATAGTGTGGTGCAGAAGCACAGCATAGACATGTTATTATTTCAATAACCTGAGTTTTGGCTGTTCCACTTTAAAAACTAATGAAGCAAATAATGTTATGACACAGATGTAGGCAGTGAAAATGTGTCAGAGAAAGGCAATTAACCTCTATACTAATAAAGTCTGTCAAATTAGTAAAATATATTTTATATATTATAATAACTAATAAGAAATATATAGGCCATGAGTATTCAATACCACAGGCCTTGTGGAATCATTTATACCTTTGAAAAGTAGATGTAAAACTTCATCAAGGACAAGCAGAAGGCTTTTATATCTTTTAGCACAGGCATAAATGACTAAAAAGTCACCGGGTGACTTTTGCTGGGCTGGGTTGTGGATTTCTCAGGTCCCGTTGGCATGATGTGCCTCCTACTGCAGATAAGCTTGGGCTTTTATTGCCACATACAGGCATCCTTTAATAACGTACTTGTTAGATTATCGGTTCTCTGCTGTACATTCATGGGGCATTCTGAGCTGAAACACAGTTGATTAAAAAACAAAGCAAAATGGATTCTTTAATCTTGCTATCTGGCTGGAGAAATGGAACTATGTGAAATGGTTGCCTGGAGCAGAAGAAGGTTCTCTTCAGTCCTTGTCTTCCCTCTCTGCTTCAGCATTCATGATTTGTCCCACTGAGAGAATAGCATGAAGCTGTTGTAGAATGTGAACCAAAGCTAGGTCAGTTAAATACAGGCTTGAAATTCTTTGCTAAATCATGTAAAAGTTACTGTGAACAAAACTGACTGCTCCCATGGGAGAAACAGCAATATTTCTGAAACCAGTAGTAAAACATCCTTTTATCTTGTTTGCAAACACTTCAGACCAATGCATTAAGGCACTACAAAGTGAAAATCCCTTATTACTCCAACAACAGTCACCTGCCATCTTTTCTTTTAAAGCTAAACCTTTACAGTGTTATGTCTCATATTCACAATCCTATGCAGCCGTACCTTGTGCTGGTATGTGTGTGATAAAAGCAAAATTTTATCAGAGTTTCATATCTTAACTGTGTCCTACCTCTATACCTACAGAAGTGTTACTGTTAAAGGTGTTAAATAATAATTCAATATTAATAATTAACAACAAACACCTCATATAAGTTATCGTTATCAAAGGGCACGTGCTCCTGATTATGACCTCTGTCTTTGTGCTCCCCCACACCGTACCCTCTTACCTTTCCTGGCACAAAGGACCTGTGTGTGTGTCTCCTGTGCTTCCTACCATGGTCAAGACTTCTTGGATGGAAGGTGTTGCACTGAAGAGCAGGCGTGGACCTGAATGACGGCCTTTCCCGTGGACAGACAGCCTCTAACCCTCTCCCTTTGCATATGTAAGTCCTTCTTCTGATTTCAATTGAGTCGATTAGTATGACTTTGACTAACCAAGAGACTGACTTGATCACTCACATGACCACCCACCAGGGTGCATGTCATGTCTTGCGCAGCATATGGGAATGCCGGTAGCATTGGTGACTGTGTCTCAGTGACACAGTTTCTAGTGCAGACATCTTTTGCACAAGCCTTCATCAGGCCAGCTCTTGTTAAATTGTGTTATTCACTACAAAATAAGAAATTTGGCTGAACTTGATTAAAAGAAATGGCAGAAAACATGTTATTTTAATCATGAGTGCATAGTTGTCTTTGAATTTGTTCTAATTAAACGTCAAGTTAGATTACTACTCAAAGGGTCTTCCTTTTTTTACCAGGTCTTAATGAATAGTTTGGTAAGTTTTGAGTTCTTTTCAACAGGCTATTTATTGCTTGGGAAAACAGCTTTTTGTGCTTTTTTAATTACACAGTGAAAATTGTATTAACATTTAATTTTTTTACTTCTTATCTATATCTTAAGAAGCTTTGAAAGGATTAATTAAGCATCCAAGCCACCTGCTGAGGTAGGTAAATGTTACTATCTCCATTGCTGTGTAAAGCCTGAATCCACCATCTCTCCATTTCAGAAAAAGACAAGGAAGATCAGCACCTGCCAAGAAGCAATTAATAGAGTAACAGAATCAGGTGTGAGTGATTTTCTCAAGGTCAAACTATAATATTGTGGATAGACAGTTGCAAGAATTTGAGTTAATGAGTTACTGATGGTGAACTGAACTGTGAAACTCGCAGGATACATGCTCCTAGTCACAAGTGATGTACATGACAAGACAAACTGCCTTGAAGCGTGGTGCCTTAAGATAGCCATGCCATGGCTCAGCTGATTTTCTAGGCCACCAGAGCATCTTGATAGCTGGTGGTCCTGTGTCCCTGTGTCAAAGTCCTGCCTCCTATGGTGTGATCTGTAGGGACTGAGAGTTCTGCTCTGCAGACTCAGTCATAGTAGGAAAGGAGCTCAAACAGTCAGGTTGGCTTTGGTTGGCTTTGGCTCTGGTTGTTCTTGGTAGTATCTGTGGACTTTGATGATTTCCACACCTGAAATCTGTAACGTTTCCTTACATTCAAGGAAGCTCTTCACTTAAAAAAATGCCTCCATCAAAGCCAGTCTTCCTGTTGGTTTAGTAGTTTTTACTAAAAATGGCAGAATTTAACATTTGTCTGTATTTAATGATAAGCCCCTACAAGAACCATCAGTCATCTGTGGGCTGAAAACAGCCCTTCATCTTGCACTCTTTCTGCTCTCTGTTCATCAGTTCCCAGTCCTCATCAACAGTTTCCTGTGGGAATTGTTATATTAAAAATGTAATGACAGAAATGTTGTTTTGTACAGGACTGTTCAGGAAAACTATGAATGCTGTGCAGATGTGCTTATTAAAAGCTCTGTATCTCTAGGAAATACACTGCTGTGGTTTGATAGGCTTTTCTCTAAAGTTGTAATTAACCACAGTCAGCAGAATGCTTGAAAGGGTTAAAGGAAAACAGGTTTGAGGAAATATTCAAAGCCATGTGTAGATGCTGCACATTTGGTGATGCAGTTGCGTGCCTGCTTGCAAAAAACACAATGGGAAGTGTGTCATTCTCTTCTCTGCAGATGCACCTACGTCTGTGTAAGCAAGATGCTGGTTGCCACACAATTAGGGCACGGGGCTGTGTCCCAATGTCCCAGTTTCTGTTTGTGACCCTGCAGTGGCCTGGCATCTGACAAAGAACAAAGCATTCAACTTCTTAGGGTCAATGCCATCGCAAAGCAGAGTGACCACAGATCTGTGTGAATCACCCAGTACTGCAGTGTCAAAAGTGGTATCAAGATGCCCAGTACAAAGCTCAGTGTTAGTCCTGATGCTATCTGTCTTACTGGCTGTTAAATTTGGGTATCTGCTATGTCCAGTTAGAGATCTCAGAGCTTATCTATCTGCAAAGAGCATTGCATGAGCACCTGATAGATTGTCTGAAGCTCTGTAACTAATATTTCCCTTTTTTGCTTCTGCTAACATTTCTCAGGCTCCTACACAAGCCTGTGGAATAAATTTCAGTAAGATATATGACCTACCAGAAACCCTGGTACTTTGCTAAGATGCATTTCTTCGACTCTGCCTTCAGTACTGAAAGCACAGATAATAGCAGACATCAATAACCATATTTTTAAAAAGTTATATATAATGCATGAAAGTATAAATGCATTATATAGCTATATTTGAAAAGTGAACTGCATATATTCATATTTATTTTCATCTATAAAGATTTTTCCCTGGGAGGAGAAGAGAGGAAAAAAAGAAAGATGAACATGTGACAGATGCACATCAGGGAAGTGGGTTGTCACACTGCAGGGAGGTGTTGAGATATCACAACGATGGGCATGCTACACAAACCTGAGCAGAACAAAATACGCTGTTTGGAAAATTGAGCAGACATCGAAATCATTACCTGACTTAGTGAGGAATGGTGCTGAGGTGAACTACAATTTTTAAATAATATGCAATCTGGAGGAGTCTCTGTAAAACAGGTGTTAGAGTTTCAAGTTGAACTTTTTACGTTTGTCCCTAAAGGCAGATCTGTTAAGTTTTTCCTTTGTGAGGGTATAGGCTTGAGGGGAATCACCTGTACCACAGCGGCATCCTTTGCTTTTAGAAATGGAACTGCAATCTGCTGCCCGTGCTGCTCTGAGCTGACCTTTGAGTCTGCTCTTGCAATCCAGTATCTGTTTTCTGAGCCTAGGCTTTAAGTCACAGGCTTTGCAGCAGTCTCCCCAGAGAGCTCTGAGGCAGTTCATCAAAGCAGGTGGAAGGAAGAAAATGTTGTAATAGATCTTTCATTCTTGCATATGAGTAACGAGGAGGAACAAAACATGCTGTCTGTGGACATAATTTTTCTTTAGAAACCAATCATACCAGGACTACAAATATAAGTAATGTATTACAGGTGCTACGTACAGCCTTAAATATTCTTCTCTGGTGCCAAAGTATGTGTATTGGTGTGATTTTGTTATGCACAGGGAGAAATACTGTCTTTTATTTTTGTGACAGCTCAAATACGGTGTTAAACAAATTACTCCCAGAACATTTCAAATGTTTTCATTGTTTGATCAGCTCTATCCAAATGATTAGTTTGTGTTCAGTTTTGTAGGTAAGTTATTAAGCTTTTCAGATTCATGAGTCAAACTTCATGATTGCAGTTTAACTGGTGTCTCAGAATTTATGCTTCTGTTTTGCCTGCTTGGCATTAGTATTGCTCATTCGCTAATCAAGCACTTATTTCGAAAACGTCCTCTTCACCTTCTCAGTACCTGCACTCTGTTCCCCCTCGAAGCTTCACTTTCCTGGTAATTCTTGCGTGTCCTGAAGGATGTGTACCTCTACCTGGGATAAATTATTCCTTGCTGGGCCTGTTCCAGCAACATTCAAGAACTTCCAGACACCATTCGGAAATTAGTATGAAGTTGAAGCTAACAGCTCTGCTGCCCAGGAGACTGAGTTGCTGTCATGTTGCATCTGACTTGCATCAGATCAGAGTTTAGGATTTGGGTGATTTGTTCTTCAGATTAATGTCAATCTGTTTTAAATTAAAGCACCCTGGGGCAAATCCATTGCTATGATCAATGAACTGTCTGGCTGCAGTCAACCAACATTACAACAGACATGAATTTGGCCTCCTGGTCCATTGCCTCATCCCCTACAACATCACTTTCCTTATGTGGTTCAGACATCAAGCCTTTGATCCTGTAAGTTGTTGATCATTTTCCAGTGAAATCAGTGAGAATGGAGGGTGCTTCAGTGTTCAACACCTTGTTGGTTTGGACACGAGAAATGGGCTACATATCTGCTCTACCTAAAATATAATTACAGTGTATCTATGGGCAGGAAATCTGCTTTGCACCTGTTTTATCACAGGAACAAAAGGCACAGGAAGTATTTGGAAAATGAGGAACACACCTGTGTGTGAGTGCATAACAAAGCATCTTTATATATAATAATTTGCTATAAGTCATTTCAGAGTTGACAAGCTGTTTTTCAACTTCATGTCACCACTGCCTGATGCATCTAATTAGTCCTGTTCTCCAGCTGACAAATATCAGCTGCTCTTTCTAAAACACAGTTTCTCCCTTAAGTACATCCCTCTGGCAAAGTTAAATATTAATTATCCTTTTTTATTTTATGATTATTCATAGGTGCTCATGTCATTACACAATGAGTGGGTAAGTCCATACCACAAACTATTAAAAGTGTTGTTTCTGAACCTCTGCAGCAGTTGAGATGTATGGAGCCATGCTAGAAATGAACATGGCAGTTGTGGCTGGTCTGTGCCAACAGTCACAAATATCAGTGGTGAGACTCAGAGCCCTGGGGTCTGGTAGATGGGGGAATTGGGCGTGGGTGTGGGAAATGTTCCTTCTCTTCCCAACTCAAACGCTGTTCTCTTTTATAACTGCTCAAATCATTTCACCTTTTACTCTGTGTATTTAAAATTCAGGGCACAGAACAGTGCAAATACTGGGGTGCCTGGATACCTCTGCAGGTCTGATTCGTGTGGACTTGTACTTTTGCTGAATATTTGGGTGGTGCTAGGCTGCTGGAGCTTTTTGAGGTCCTGTTGTCCTCCCTTCTACTCTTTGTGCCAATGATTGTGGGAGCCTGTGGTAGGCTCTACTCAACTCTCAGTTGTGCTTTGCCCTACAGCTTCAGCCAAACAAGCAGAGTCCTTCACTGAAGAGATGTGCATCCTCCTCATTGCCACATCAGTACATGGCTATTTCCCAAGGATCCCATTTCTGTTTGTCTGCTTTCTGTCCAGCTGACCACAGCCAATGTCTGTGCCTTCCTTTCAAAGATAGCCGTCTTTTTATGCTGGTCCTCAGGAAGATCCATATCCATGCCCTGTGAAATGGGCTCAAAACCAGACACTGAGCAGGGAGACATGTAATCGTGTTTCTTGAGACCAGTTATCCCAGCTGTACCCACCCTATGACATCCTTAGATGTTCCCACAAAAACAAGGTTGCCCATCTTGTCCACCTTGCTGCCACACTGATGTAAAGGCTGATGCAGTCATTTTGTTTCCTTCTGGAGGGGATTTTGTATTTGTTCTGTCCAGCTGGATTTGCAGCTGGACTCATTTTCTGGCCCCTTGCAGGGGCTGATGTAGCTGTGCAAGCCCTTATTCTTTGTGCCTTTCAAAGCATTGTGGGCAACTTTGAAGCTGTTCCCTTCCTCAGGTGGCACTTCAGGGTATGCAGGCTCACTTTTATCTCAGTGTCTTTTGCTCCTGTAGCTGTTCCCTGCCTTATTTCAGTTTCTCACATTGCCATTGACCTGACTTTCTGACCTAGCTTTTTTGTGAATGCTTTCTAAGCATGACTAGCATTTTCTTACCCACATCACACAACTCAGCATGTCCGCAACCAGTGTGCTAGACTTGTCCTGCCTCCCTTTCTGTAGCTGGAGTTCAGTTGATTCACTGGGGCAGACCATAGGAATGAAACAGCAACTGACACTTGTTAGAGCTTGGGCTAATGGTTTTGCAATATTCAGATGAAAATTAAACTCAGTCCTAGAGCAGTATGTTTTAGAAGCCAAGAGTGTTTGCAGATATATTCATTGTAAAAATAAAAATTAATAACATCTGTTTGCATTGCGAGTGCCCTGCTTAGGGAATGGAGTGCAAATAACTGTGTCTGGGTACCTGCCATATGTTTAAGTCATTGTTTTATTACATAAAAATTTGCATTTCTCTCTTGTGTTTTTAAGTATCTAAAAAAATGGGGGTTTTGAAGAATGCTTTTTTTTTTTTTCCAGGTTAAATACCTGCTAAAGATCCAACTCCTGACCAAAAGAAACTGAGGTAGGTAGAATCAATGTGAATATGAAAGCTCCCAAACTGGCAGTCATGGAGGATATCCAATCATTATAATTATTTCCAAGTAATTTAGCATATCTCTAATTATAATATGAGGTCATCTTGATGCAAAGTAATGTCTAATTAGACACAATCCCTTTTCAGATACTTGTAATAGATTCCAGAGAAAACCCTTTTGGCTCCTCTTATTGGGAGCTTTTAATTCTTAATTTACGAATTTTTTTGTAATTAATTTTTTTAGCAAACAGGGCAAATCAATCTATTTGAATTAATTAGCATTTCTTCCTTGGTTTCCCAGTCTCCCTCCCTGTTACTCCTAATTTATTCATATTTGTTTGCAACCAGTGCATGGTGATTTCAAGCCATAGATGAACAAGAGACTGCAGCACAGGAAAGATTGCAGCTCTGGGAAGGAAGGAAGGAAGGTCTGCAGAAAAGTTGTGTTGGTTGCCTTCATTTAGTTACAAACACCTTCTTGCATCAGGACTGGTAAGGGCAGCAGCAGAGTTAAGGAACACTGTGGGGCTGAGGTGGGAGAGGGTAGCATAGTGGTGGAAGGAACACTACAAGCACAGAGAGGGAAATTGATAGGCACCCAAGCAAGAAAACTGAATTTGCTAAAAGAACATTGTAAGCTGAATATTGTTCCACCTTGATACTTTATAAGAAAGTCCCTATGAGATCAGATTTGCAAGGAACACCTGGGCAGCATTCACAGAAGCATCTCATCTTTATTAGTCAGTGTTTGTACAGCCACTTCCTTTTCCCAGTGTTTATACATATCTATTCTTTTACCTTACACAGATGTACCGTATGCTCTGTAGCAGGCAGATTTCTGCTCTAGTGTGTGCTCACCCTTTCTCCCCTTGGAGCTGTGCATCTCTCTAGCCGTGATAGGCAACACTGTCCAGTGGTTTGAGCTGTAGGCTGGGTGCCAGCAACTCCTGATGTTTTCTTGTGCTGGTTCCTTTCCTGACTTGTTCTGTATTTTCTGTGTCAAGCAGTGGAAATTTTTGTCAGGACAGTGGTGTACCAGTATCATGGAAAAGTGACAAGAAAGCTGTGTTTTTCACGTGGTCTGTGATGCGAGACACTTTGGTTTTGTTTGGAATGAGAGTGCTCAAAAAACAAGGAACCCTAAGTTAGCAGGTGATTTTGTCTTCTTGTTTTCCTCATCTGTAAAAGATGCATAACAATGCTTATATGCCTAAATCCCTGGGATATTGAGAAGATTAATTCATGTTTGTAATACACTTTGAAAATAGAAATTGCTAAGTAGCATTAACTCAATCAGAAATTGTTTTTCTGTGAAACAGGATCTTTATCTTTCCTATAACCTGCCTCTGCTGATATCAGCTTCTACTTAATGTATTTGGAATTAAATCCAATAGGAGAAGCTTAGATTCAGGGACAGAATGACCATGAGAGAGGAGGAGGGTTTTGTAAGATCATAGATTGCTTCTTGGAGATGCAATCTACAATCTCAGTTTGAGGGCCAGATCAAGGTGAAATAGTGCTCTGGCCTAATAGATGCATTCATCTAATTTTCTGGTCAATTAAAAATCAGCCCAGACAATGCATGAAGACTGGGGAGACTAAATAGAGTCTACAGAAAGATCTCAGGAAGTAAAAGAATACAAAGAAATTGTGTCCACTATGTTGGAGCAGTCGGGGCAGTCCTAGTAAGAGGCAGGGCCCGTTCTGGGAACTCTGTGATGAATTAATTGTGATATTCAAGATTACTTCTACACTACTAGATAAAACAGGCCAGGGAACTGTTCGCTGGCCCCAAGGAGTGTTATGGCTTTTGACCATAAATTCTCTTCCTCTCCCACCTCAACGAGGTGGCCAATCCAATCTGTGTATTGGGAACATACCCATGCTATTGCTGAAAATTGTCCAGGCATCGTATGAGAGAGAGCTGGTTGCCGTGGGACAAGTCTGTGCCAAGGACAGCACTGACAGTCGAGCAGTGGGGTGATGCTGTGCCAGTTCTTGGGCCCGTGCCCTGGCGCTCTTTGGTTGCCTAGTGCAGATAGCCCATATGTCTCTGACTCTCGGCTGCATCCTACTGTTCCTTCAGCCCTTCCTTGAATTCTTGGCTGGAATTCGTGTTTTATTTGTTTGTCTCAGAACAGCATTGCCAGGATCTGAACTGCCTTCTGGAGCAGGTCAGATCACCCAGCCCATCACTGGCTGCTTAACGAGCAGAGGGAGACATGCAGTCCTTTGGTGTGGTGGGAAGCATGGGGCTGTATGCTTGGCTGGACGGTGCGTGAAGAGTAAAAGAGTCAGTGCCCTGCCTCAACACACTGGTATGAGTGTGGACCATGATGTGGATGCATTCACAGGGCAATCCTCTGAGCTGTCATTTCCCAGTCGTAGCCAAGCTCTTAGGCTGTAATCACTCTGAAGCAAGGAAGTGGGTCTCAGCTAATAAAATGCCTTCTGTATGCAGAAGGCAAAAGAAATTTGGTAATGCTATAGCTTTGGAAAGTGGGATGGAAAGTGATTATGGAACCTAAATAACTTATTCTAGAAGAACTAATTTCTTCTAATTTGCAAAGCTACAGAGTGTCATGTAGATCATTTGTAGGTTTCTGTGTGTAGTTACACATACAAGTGTATTTGACAAAACATTGGGAAAATGGGATGATGATCTGAAATTAGAGCCTGACTCAGATGACTGGAGTTTAATTTGTCAGCAAGTGAAATTAGTAGCAATGAATAGAAGATATAAAATTACTTTATCAATTTTCCTGCACAGATCTTCTTTTACGGAAGAAAGAGAAGATAAAAACAACTCAAAATATTATAATAAATGTAAAATGATAGTCACTTTCAGCATATGTCAGAAAGAAATGAAAAAAAAAAAAAAAACCCAAACAACCCCAACCCCACTGCTTTATTGAAAAGAGCAGATTGTGTCATTCATGTTTAAGCTCTCCCAGTTCCCATGAAGTATGGAGGGAGGCCTGAGTGTACAACCTTCTTCTTGTCCTCTTGGCAAGAAAAGCTTTCCAGTACTGCAGATTATTAGGTCACATGCATAAATGAAGCACACACTTAAATGATCTGAAGTGGACTGCCTTTTGCCACAGAAGCCAAAGGCAAGTTATACATTATCCCAAACCAGTCTTCAAATAACACCACCTGTTGTATGGCAACTTTTGTTTTTCATTAGGAGAAAGGTGTTCTTTTTGATGAAATAAAAGGGAACATTTCAGTTTTGCAAGGACCTCAGAAAGGAGAAATCACAAGATGAGGCCAAAACATTTAAAAGGCTTTGACAAGTTCTCTTTCAAGCTTTGGATGACTTCTAAATAATTGGGAAATTCATAGACTCTTTCTCTTCTGCCTGTGACAGTATAAATTGTTCTGTGATCCATATTGATAATAGCAACTGAGAGACAGATGATCAGAAGTCTAGCAGAAATCTAGCAAATTTTAATTACTTGTCATCTTTAATTGAGATAGAATAAATTTAAGGGGACAAATAAGAGCCTGAGAAATTTGTTAAATACAAACTGAGCTGGAATTAGTATATTGTCTCCTACTGGGACAACTAAAAAACAAAAGCCCATCTAGAAGCTAGGAACAAGGGTTGGGCTATGGAAAAATAGAAACTAGCATTCCTTGGCCAGGGAAGCAGATGTAATCATGAAATTATTGTAGACTGGAGAAGCATTATTTCTCTGCAAGTATATGCCCTCTAATTCACCTGAAAGATTCTTATCTGTTTTCCCTCCTAAAGTGTGCATATATCTCTAGATTACTCATACAGATTATTTTGCTTCCTTTCATGCTTCAAAACCTATGTTTTGCTATTGTAAGGAGGTTTTTCACTTGTGGTTGCAAGTTGCTGTGGGGACTGTTCCAAAGTAGACCTGCTGGCTGTATCAGGACTGGAGTTCAGGCACGGCAATGGGCGTGACCATCATACAGGAGACACAGGCCCAAGCTGTGGATAGTCACTGGCAGACCTCTGTGATGGGGTCATTTAGTTTATTTCATTGGGGCTTTTATGTGACACCCTTGCAGCACTGGCTGAAGCCTTTCTGCTGCATTGTGTGTGGGAGGAAGAAGGGCAAGGTGCCATGAAGTGATGAACTATACAGTGCCCTAGGTCCAAGGCTTAACAACCTCTTTCAACCCTGTCTGGTCCCGACTATAGCACAAGAAATGTCTCCAGGTCCCTCATAACTGGAATTTTCATGGCCTGGTTTGTACTCTGCTTTGGACATCAGAAAACCAGCCTGAAACCCATACTGTGCTCCTTGAAAGGTGCTCTTTGGAATCTGTCCCATAGTGCTGGCTCTACCACTACTTTCAACCGCCAAAGGTTGAGAGGGAAGGAAGATGCCAGGAATCTGGCTAGCTTTAACTCCCCTTAAAACCACTGCTTGAGCGCTCCTTTATCAGATCCTGTAAGGTGTTAAAGCTGCTGGTCCAGCAAGTACACAAGGAATCTCTGATGATTCCAGAACCAAGGTTAAGGCACATGGACTAAAATTCCGAGGAGCTCTTTAGGCCTGATAATGTGAGCAGGTAGCAAGCCAGGGGCCTTCCAGAGACCCACCCTGTTTCCTGTGGCAAGGCGAGCAGGTGAGTAAGGAAAGGAGCTGGAGAGAGAAAAGGCACACAGGTTCCTTTCACCATGGTTTGCCTTTTTTTCCTTTTGGACATACCTTGAGGGGGCAGAGTCTCTTTCTCCTCAACACGTACACTGTTGACGGACCTTGCTTAGGATAAGCAAAGACAGGAATGGTTTCTTCTGTCCAAAGTCTGAGCAGTCTTGTTTTAAGAACAACTTTATTAAATAAAGTAATGGAAAAATAGGCCTTTGATACAAATGCCTTAGACCCTCATCCTGCTGTAGCCACTTCCCTATGACAGTACTGTGTGTGATACAGTCTGAGCTTCACATGGTTGTCAAACCTTTCCCTCTATTTTTTAATGTTCTTAAATCCTTTTCAAGTGTGCATGTGAAGATTCCAAAAATATTAATACAAATGACATTAAAAGATGTTTCTGGTGCTCTTATTTAGATTGTTCTTGGCAGAAGGCTAGGGAGTTCAGCTAGAGCTGCCCAGGCTTGCCAAAGCCAGCTGAGCAGCAGGTTCCCCCTCCTCCTCCCTCCACCACCAAGAAGGAAAAAAGTCTGTTGAGCCCTAGATAAACTTTAAAAATGTTAAAGGAAAGAAGTGAACAGTCTAGAAGACAGATGTGGTGGGCGAGAGAGAAGAAAAGACCTGGGCAGTCGTGAAATGGTAGAGGGGAAGGGATTTGTCATGGGATGGTAGGAAGGGCTGCAGAAGGGATTAAAAACAGGCAAGTGAACATTACTGGAGGCTGAAGATATTACAAGGGAAATAGCTGCTTGCTGCTGGCTGTGTAGGAGGCTTGTCAGACTTGGGGAAGTAAAAGCATAGTGCTTACATCAACAGGATTTTATTTTTTTTTCTTATGGCATCTGGTCCTGTGTTGCATTTGGGCATGATATTTAGTGACCTACCTACATGTGACACATTTGCTGTAGGCAGTGTTGGTTGCTGCAGCTGGCAGGGACAGGAAAGGTTGCAGAGGGGAGCTCTGGAGCATCGGGGCCCAGTACTGTCCAAGCCCTGAACAGGTCCAAGCTGGGTACATCAGCATCAGCATGAGAGTTGTCCCACTGGTGATTTAAGCCATGTGAATTTCAATGTGCCAGCTTGAACTTTGGATCTTGGGAGCCACTGTACTGAAAAGAAAATGTGTATTTGATTATGAGTGAAAAGGAGTGCCTGAGCCATCTTCAGCAATTTGAAAAAAAGGATTTGGTTTGGCCTTTTTGTTGCATAGGAAAGTGGGGCACAGGGAGGGAGGGAGGGAGGGAGGGAGGGAGAATCCCTGCCTTCTCCAGCTCCTCTATAGCAACCTGGGTGCAACCTGGATTTGCTGTGTCCACACAAATATCACAACCTGAGCCTGGGTGTGGCCACATTCAGTGTTGGCCAGCTGCTGTTTTTTCCCTATGTAAAGAGCCCTCTGTAGCCACGAAGCATTTCGTGAGTGAGGGAAGAGACCTAAGTTGTGCCTTGCTGGCTCAGAGGCAGTGTGGGAGAGCTGAGGAGAACTGGGCTGGGATTTAACTGGCATCTAGCAAAGCCCCATCTGGGATGAAGCCCAGCTATGGCTCCTCGGTCCTCTACTGCATGCCCAGCGTGGGCTGGCTCAGTTCTTGCACACCATGGTAGAAGGCTGTCTGCCAAAGGAGAGTAGCCAGAATGAGATGTGAGGCAAGCAGCACCCTTCCACATCCTACCCTAAAGCACAGGAGGCTACACTGACTGCACAAACCATGGGGGTCAGCCCCATCTCTGGGCAATCCCCAGAAGGGAGTGGGTGGGCCTATGTCCCTCAGTACCGCAAGAGCTAAGCAGAAACTACATTCATTCTCTACTGCTCATTACTGCCTCTCGCTCCTTATCCGAAGCCGTGGGGTTTTCAGGCTACAAGGAGCAGCCAGTTTTGTTGAGCTGTTACTGTAATGTT
The DNA here is from genome assembly GCF_000700745.2 of Antrostomus carolinensis. Taxonomy (NCBI): domain Eukaryota; kingdom Metazoa; phylum Chordata; class Aves; order Caprimulgiformes; family Caprimulgidae; genus Antrostomus; species Antrostomus carolinensis. The sequence continues at coordinate 58,284 of NW_010294989.1, forward strand.
TCATCAGGCTGTGACCCATATTTGGGATTGCTCAGATCCTCTCTCCCCCACTACTGCTCTTTGGCACTCGAGTGTTGTTTTCTTGGTAGTGATGCTCTGCTCTTTTCTTTGAATCCCAGCTGGCATATGCTTGGTGTGGACAGAGCGCAGGAAGTTCTCCAACTCCATTTCAGAACATCACATGTCCTTAAAGATTTGAACAGGATTATCAGACAGTGACTTTGGAAGAGCATTTCAGACATGCTGAAGAGTTAATGGGTCAGGTTTGAGCAGAATTAATCTGCTCAAACAATGAGCAGATCTTTTTTACTGTTGTGGGTCACAGACCCCCTTTTGTTTCACTAGGCCTAGAGTTTTATTGCATGGAAAAGGATTGGACTGAGGATCTAGCATGGCACAATAATCACATGATATTGTAGGGAACAGAGAGAATAGGAGTAATTGTATCCAATACCTGAGTTATTGGAACATGCCTGCCTGTTCATGTGAGCCAGGAGAGAAAGATTGTTTTTCCTTTCTGAAGAGGGAAAATTGGAGGGAAGCTGTGCCAGAACCTTTCCAGGTTTAGAGAAGTGGAGGAAACACCTGCTACACCATCAGCATTCTTGCTAACAGTGACTGCGTGAGTGACAGAATCTGTCCCTTCCGGAGATGATTCAGACTCAGAAGACTCTTGGTAGTGATGACACGAACGCCTGGTAGCTCCTGAAAGCAGAACTAATGAGCAGTGCCACTCACTTAGCGTATGGTTTGACAACAGATGCACATGTTGGTAATTAAGTATTTGGCTGCATTACATTATTTTATTTTTGGATTTCTCAAACACACACCCATCGCAGTCTCTAGACACATTTGCATGATTTAAAAGCGTTAAACTTGTATCATAACAAAGCTAGAAAAATCAGCATAGGGAAACTAAATCCCACTTCTCTGAAGGGCTCAGAAGCACATAGGCCTTCCTGTGCACCCCAAATCCAGAAAACATAGGCTCTGCAGGGCAAAAATATACATAGGGAATAATCACAGGGACTCCTGCCATTGAGCTGGGCTATCTCTGTGGTTTCAGACCAAACCAGTACACAAGTCAGATTAGAGTTTTCTTCTACTCTATGGTCACATCCATCACTGCTTGTGACCCAGCAAAGACTTGGGACAGATTTGAACTTTATGAACTTCATAAATACCTGAATGCAATTATATCTTGCAGTGCTAGAGAGCAGAATCAAATGTTTCATCTTAGAAGAGATCTTCTGGAATGTTTTATTTTGTCCTTGCATGCCAGTAGTTAATGTATGTCAACATGTTAATGTTGACCTCACCTACAAGCTGCAAAATATCCACATAATGGTACTTGCTGGAGCATCTTGCTCCCAAATTTTATACCTTTTCTAACTCAGTCCAGATACTTTTTAAAAAAGTTTGTGTTGGAGCCCATGCAGCTTCGCTCTGTATATCAGATGTACAGGAGGAACTGTTGCCCTAGAGGTGGTGGATTTGCTTCTCAGCCCACTCTACCCAGGTTTCTGTGGTGGGTTGTTAAGGAGGAATTAGGGTGCATCCTAAGGGCATGATGGAGAAACATATTACTGGGAAGGTGACCTAGTCCAGGAATGGTGCATGACATTATGCTTTTCCCTGAACATTATCTTACAGGGTAATAGTTTGCTTTTGCACGGAAGTTAGGACCTGGGCCAACTGTATTGAACGTGAGTTCATTTTCAGATTCTGAAAGCAGCAGAACTGGTGAGAAGACCTGTCCACTATCCCAGTGCTAGTAATGGTACACAATGGAGGTCCCAGATCTACTAGAGTATCCTTGTAAAACCACCTGTGAAGTTGGTAAATATTTTAATGTGTGTTCTTGTCTAGAAATTCTCAACGTTGTTTTACAATGCATAGAAATTCCAAGAATTTGTCACCACTGCCTTCCAAAAGTATAATTGTTCAGAGACTGTGCCATCTTTCCATGAAAAGATAAAGTAAAATCTCCTTGTTTTGCTCTCTGTATTTGTAAGCATGGTTCTAGGGCTCAAATTGTAAGATGCTGGTGCAAAGATGCTGTTTTACTGACTGAGAGGTGTCTCTGTGTATCTTTCCGTGTTCCTTTTCACTAGCTGGAAAGTCTGCCTGTGTACACCAGAAAACGACTACAGCTTAGACTGCAGTAGAGGTTAGATATGCTTAAGGAAGAAAGAATTTAAGTCAGTGCTGAGACTGCGAAGAACATTTAGGATCTTGAAGGAGAAAGATAGAAATGAGAATACTAAGAAGATAGGCAGCTCCACCTACAAACTGTAACCCTCCAGGGCAATCTCAGGTTTCTGCTATGTACTAGCATACAAAACCGATTACATCCTAACCTAGACTGCAAGCATGAGAGTATTGGAAATCTGTTGCAGGTGTTTGATGGTAAACAGTGTTTATAGCTGCCAGGATGGAAACATTTATGTGTGTGAGTGAGTGCAAGTGGAGGGCAGGCCTCAAACTTTCACCCCATTACCTCCACATTTCAGTTTTGCTTTGCTCAGTACTAGATGCCCTGTGCGTTCAGCCTGCTAGTGAATTTAAGAAAGCAGTGACGACTTTACTTGAGTATGTCCTGTGTTAAAATTTGAAATGATAGAATCACCTGAGAAGTAGTGGGCTAGTTTATCACAGGAACAAAAATATACAATGGAGACTGAATGGAAGAGGATGAGTTCTGACAAGTATGCCTTTACTTTTTCAAGCAAGTATTTTTTGCTTGGGTGGGTGGTGCATTAGTTATATATACAACTCATGCTTTTAGCTACAGCAAAATGTGAGAAGACATAATAATAGCATAGCTCTTCACGTTAAGGCTTCCTCTTTTTTTTTTTTTTTTTTTTTTTTTTTTCTTTTTCAGTTCAGTTAGTTTGAGACTTTAGATTATTCTCTTTCTGAGAACTGGGGGAAGTATTTTTAATACCTCTTAGTGTGAGTGGTGATGGGGCTGCCCTTAGCCTAAGATGAAAATAGCAGTAAATTTACTAGGGAGTTGAGCCAGAAGGTTGGACTTCCAGTGCAAGGCTCCTGATGACTGTCTCACAATGGTTCCCAGTGAGTCAGGAAGATAAAACAAATGTATCTGACCAAAATACAAGCCAAATTCACCTTTGATGACTTAGTATGTGTGAAGGGCTAAATTTGCTCTATTTGTACCTTTATTCATAGAGAAAAAAAAAAAAAATATTAGTAGAGCCAAAAGGGCAACTGTTTGCTAAATTTTTGCTCTACACACAGTGGTTGACAATTACCCACAATGAAACTGTAGCATGAGCAGGACTAATGAATCTGTTGGTCTGCCTCTGTCAGGGCTATGCGCAGGCTGGGGTGGGCAGGGAGGAGACAAGAGGTGTTTACAGCTGCCCTAACACACCCGCTGCCAGTGCGTTTTTTGGGTGGGGTGGATGGTACGGAGGGGAAGGGTTACAAGCTTGTTCAAGCGATATTGTGCTGCAAACCACTAAGGGAACATCCTTCCTCCTTGGGGTAAAATGTTCCCCCTTGCTTTCCCTTATGGAAAATGCAGTTCTTAACTCCCACTTCTAGCAGTTTGGAGTGATAAATACGAGAACATAAAATGGCTGGTCCAGCTCTGTCTTTTGATAATGGCCAACCAGATGCCTAGGGAAGAGTATACAGGGCAAATACAGAATCAGAGAATCACAGAATGGTAGGGGTTGGAAGGGACCTCAGGAGATCATCTAGTCCAACCCCCCTGCCAAAGCAGGTTCACCTAGAGCAGGTTGCACAGGAAAACATCCAGGTAGGTTTTGAACATCTCCAGAGATGGAGACTCCACAACCTCTCTGGGCAGCCTGTTCCAGTGTTCTGTCACCCACACAGTAAAGAAGTTTTTCCTTACATTTATAATGGAACTTCCAGTGTTCCAGTTTTTGCCCATTGCCCCTTGTCCTGGCACAGGGTACTACCGAAAAGAGCCTGGCCCCATCCATTTGGCCCCTGCACTTCAGGTATTTATAGACTTTAATAAGATCCCTTCCTCAGTCTTTTCTTCTCCACACTGAAGAGTCCCAGCTCTCTCAGCCTTTCCTCATATGGCAGATGCTTCAGGCCCTTAATCACCTTTGCAGCCCTCCGCTGGACACCCTCTAGAAGATCTCTGTCTTTCTTGAACTGTGGGGCCCAGAACTGGACACAATATTCCAGATGTGGCCTCACCAGGGCATAGTAGAGGAGGAGGAGAACCTCCCTCAACCTGCTGGCCACGCTCTTTTTAATGCACCTCAGGATACTGTTGGCCTTCCTGGCACAAGGACACACTGCTGGCTCACAGAAGTCTGTGTCTAGTACCCCACTGGATGTCCATCTTGTGAATTTGTATAACTGCATCTTGAGACTACATACTATTCACAGTTCCTTTAGCAAGGAGCTCCTCTGTATAACTACCAGTTCTGTTGAATCATAGAATCATAGAATCATAGAATGGTTTGGATTGGAAGGGACCTCAAAGATCATCTAGTTTCAATCCCCCCGCCTTCAGCAGGGACACCCTCCACTAGATCAGGTTGCACAACCTGAAGTACCTCTTCTCGTTTTGGCTCTGTCTCCTGACTTCTGTTTTGTGTCCCTCATTCTCTGAACACTTCCTATTCATCTTTTCTATGTCACTCTTTTTGCAAGAATCATACTCCTTAATTTTCTGTTCCAGGAAATGAAACATCTGAACCCCCATCATGTGTGCACCTGTGCATGTTCAATGGAGGCTGTGATATGGGGCTGCAGAGGGTCTTTCCAGCAAGGATTTATTCAGTATAGGCTTCAGATGACTCCTTCCTTGACTGCAGAGTCACATAGGCATTTGTCTTCCTCAACTCCAAGGGGCAGTGAAGAAGTCATCCTTGTTTGCTTAATGCATGTGAAAGAGGTGCAGGGATGAAGGAGCACAGAGTGGGAACCATGTATCTTGCTCGCTTTAGAAGACTCAACAGATCTGTAAAATCATCCTATTAATAAAAATAGACCTTTTCTAAATTCTGAGAAGATAAAAGCACTTTAAAAACCTAGAACAGTTTAACCCCAACACAACATAGCATAAAAAAATCTTGGAAGTTGAGTGAGGTAGAACTGATTAGAGTTCAGGAGTGGGGTCTGCAAAGCTTCATTCATGCATGGACTCCTACCTCATGTGCACTGCCCTGGAGCCCTGTGGGAGGCTGGGCAGGATCAGGAGCAGTGGATACAAGCAGACATGACTGCAGTGTGGAGGCTGAGCGTCTGAAACTCGGAATGCCCAACTATTTTTTTTTTCCCTTTAAATTGGGCAGATGCTTTAAAAACCAGACATTTCTTCTTTAATTTGTAGCTGTTAATTCATTTATAAACTACATGTGCTTCATGAGTGATTATGCTAATATACTTAAGACTATTTAAACCCTTGCACTGATTGGGCCTAACCATTGATTTTAACTACATTGTACAAATAAGACATTATCTTAAAAATGTGTCTAACAAAACTCCATAATCACAAATATGCTACTTCATTGAATGCAACTCTTGGCTTTCCTGAATTCAGACACTTTTACACTTCATTTTTTAACGTTCTGTTTTGCTTTATATTAATGCATACTATCTGGTGGGACTAGGCTGGTGGAATGCATTTAATGGCAAAAATAGCCAGTTAAATTTATATTTCATCCTCTCTCCAGGCAAAATAATTTTTTTGGGTCACACTCACCTCATGCATGCAGAGGAGCAAGTGGGCTGTAACCCTTCCGAGGCAGGCAGGGTGCCCTGGCTCAATGCTGCGAACTGTGCAGCACAACGTGGCCCTGGCCTTGGTTTCTGCTCTGACGTCTGCCAGGTGCTTTGGGGCTGCAGGCAAATCACTTAGCCCAGGGGGTCTGGTTTTCCCCATCTGTATGGGGTAATGATGCTTAGCTACCTTTGATGTTTACTGATGAGAAGTTCTATCTGAGTCATAGGCATTGTTATTAAAGGTATATGGAGTGATGATTTCTTTGGGCAGCTTCAGGCTGAAGGTGGCTGAGGCCATTCTGGGCAGGTTCCCCTGGGATTGGCGTGGTATCAGTGTCATCTAGTGTCATTTCTTGATGAAATGATCCAGGGACTATAAAGAGAAACGAGGTTCTGTGCTCCCTCTGCATTGCTCTGAAAACAAGGGTGTTTTGAGTGATCCATCTGATATAAAAAACTTGTTGCCAGCTTGCAGAAGATCTCCTGCCAGCAGAGTCCCAAGACGTGACTTTGTTGGAGGGACAGAGCTCCTGCCTTCTGATGTGGAGAAGGAGCAAACCCATTTTGCCATCTCTGAGGGGAAAAAACAGCACTCTGACATTTTTGTTGGTACATCTTTTAAAAAATCTGTCTTAAGATGAATTTAAATTTATAAAGTTTTTGGTTGTATGCTGCTACATAACCCTGGCACATCATTAAGTCGGGAGGGCTGTTCTTTTGGGAGGGGGCTGCAAGGCATTGCGACCAGTCTCTGCCTAGACCATGAGCATCCCAGCCACATCAGTTATGGAGAAAGGCCAGGCGTCCCTCCAGGAACTGGAGGAAGCTGAGGAGGACTGGTGGCAACGAGGATGGGCATTTCTAAGCCCTTCCACCCTGGCTATTTGTTTGGGCTGATTCTCCTCTGTTCTGTGAGCGTTCTGAGCAGCAGCCATTAGAAACAGTTAACTGAGCTCTGGGCTTTGTGTGAAATAACTGGGAAGGTCAGAGTAAAACATAACATACTTATCTCAACTCATCTGAAAATTACCCTCATCAACAGCATTGTTTATGCCTGGTAGATAGCCTGAGCACCAATTACGGATGTCATTTCCTGAGGTGCCATCCGAGGTAGGTGTGCAGGGTGGAGATAGAGGGAGGGAGGGAAGGGGGCTCTGTGACTGGGGAGGGGGGTGTGGC
>NW_010294989.1:65231-76179 GCF_000700745.2 Antrostomus carolinensis
TCTGCGCTGTTAGGATCCTCTGCCAGTTCACCTTGTCATCCTCTATCCTCCTCTCTGCAGCAATCTCAGAATTATATCCTCACCTTTTTCTTTTTTTCTTTTCTTTTTTTTTTTATTTTATTTTTGAGATCTGGTGCTGATGGTGCTGTGTGGAACAAAAACACCACTGCGTTTCCTGCCCCAAGATCGCCACTCTCTGAGGCACAGCCACTCAGACAGGGTACAGAAAGAAAGTTGGCTTCTGTTGTGATCACTGTTTCTCTTTGCTATCAAAATCCTGTTCACAGAGTCAAATGGGTCATCCTGCCTCCCATCCTTTTCTTCAGGAGAAAGCTGTATATGGGGGAGACTGGCAGAAAATGTAAAAGAGAAGGAAATGTGGGAAGATAGTGGCTGGCCTGATGATTGAAGGTGGGAAGGGAGAAATACAATAATACACACGAAAAGAAAAAAGAGGCAGAAATGAACTAAGTGAGGATCTTGAAGGTGTGACAGTCAATGAAGTTTTGATATTTACATCTTTTTCTGTGCCTGAGAGATGGTAATTTGTTGCTGGGAGGCTCTTTGTACCCTGTGCTCTGCTTGGGTACACATGCAGGAGATGGATCTAATCTTGTCCTAAAAATTCGCAACTTTTACTGACTATTTTAAGAACTCTGATGAGCAAAGGAGAGCAAATTAATCCCAGGATCCATCAGTGGCACAAAACTTTAAGATCTGAGTAGTTGTATCAGATAAAACAAGTGGAAAAAAAAAAGTCTGAGATAGACATCTGTATATCTAACACTATAAAACTACTTTCAAAAATGTGCTGTGGAAAGAACACATGGAAGAAGCTATGCTACTTTGCTGAAGTGTGATATTTAGAGACTAGTTTGCCCAAAGGGGCAACTGCTTGTACACATGCAGTGCCATCAAGCAGAACCTCTGCACCCGCCCGTTGGGAATAGTGACACCTGTGCACCCGGGTGCTGACTTTTGCATACACAGAAGCTGCTTTTAGGGTGCATGAGTGCAAGCACTCCTCCCTGAACATCTGCAGGTGCGGCTGCATGCAAAGAGACAAAGGGAAGTTGAAAAGGAGGCAATAGTATGTGCCCTTCATGGTAAAAAGTCATGAGTCACACTTCAAAATACTGTAAGATTCCATGTTTTCAGGCCTTTCTCTGCAACCAGGAAGGCCAGAATTTCAAGGACAACAGATAGTAACCTCCAGGAAAGAGGACTGTGAGCCTAGCGAAGCACGGGAGCGAACAGCTCTGAAACTTCACCCCCAGATGTCTCAAAACAGCTGCAACTGAACAGCACAGGTTTGGTGTCACGCTCTGTTTCACCATTGACGTGTAAACCAAGAGACCCTTTTGTTGTGCCTGTAAGAACAGGGAGTGAAGGAAAGACCTGCATAGCTTGTGGGGATGCAGCTCCCGCAAGAATGGCAGTGCCAAGTCAGGGATGTTGCACATCAACATGGCTTCCTTCGTACACATGTGTGCAAAACGCAGTCTTAAAATATGTGTGTGCAGGTTCTACTTTGAGATAAGGCATATCAAGGTCAAGCTAGATGTGTAAGGGTTAAACCATAGAATCATAGAATGGTTAGGATTGGAAGGGACCTTAAAGATCATCTAGTTCCAACCCCCGTGCCATCAGCAGGGACACCTTCCACTAGACCAGGTTGCTCAAAGCCTCATCCAGCCTGGCCTTAAACACTTCCAGGGAGGGGCATCCACGATTTCCTTGGGCAACCTGTTCCAGTGTCTGACCACCCTCACAGAGAAGAACTTCTTCCTAATATCTAATCTAAACCTGTCCTCTTTCAGCTTAAACCCATTTCCCCTTGTTTTGTCATTAACTGCCCTAAACAACCATCTCACTGCAAAATGGGTAACAGTTACATTGTAGCATTTATGCTATGTCACTATTTAGTATCATAAGAGAGTTTTTTTTTCTTAAGCAGAGAGTTGTGCAGAAAGTATGTTGGATTTTAGAATGGATTACAGAGGGAAATGAAACCAACTATACCATGAACACAAAACTATGCTGCTTTTTCTTCCATGCCACTAATTAGGGGAGATAAAAATCTTACCTACTTTGTAAAAAAATAATACCAAGATTTGCACTTGTATGGATTTCTCTGAAAAATTTTTGTGGTTATGAGAGCCACACCGTATGGCAGGCAGACTTATTACTGAAAAGCAAATAGAAACATCTAAAAAAGAGAGATGAGTAAGAAGAGGACCTAGTCTATGATTTAATTGGAATCAATGGGAATTGTGCCATTTGCCTTTCGTGGCAACAAAATCAAAGCTGAAACTCCGGCTGTAGTTTATTTTAGATTGCTGCCTGTCTGAGTTTAGATTTCAGATATCTCCACAGGGTTCCTTTTCTTTTAACTATCTACAATTTATGGCAGCAATATATATTCTAAATATTTTCCTCTAGCAGAGGATCAGCTGAGCCAGTAAGGTCTGTGAGTAAGACAAGCCCTTTCCCTTTTTTTTTTTTTTCCAAGAGGGAGGTCTGCAAGGTGCGAGTCTAAATGGATTGGGTATTGCAGCGCAGGAGGATGTGCCTCGTGACCAGGCCTCCAAAACAGCATGAATGCAAAGGTGAGAGGTCCGAGCAAGTTGAGCTACTCAGCACTTCTCAGGTGGAGATATGGAGAGCAGAAGCCAGCTAAGTGGGGTGGAGGCAGAGCGGCCTGCGGGGTGAGAGTCTCAGCAGGTTGTTAGCTGAACTGAGCTCTAGGAGTGAGGAACCAGTGGGGAAGATGGGGTGGAAGTGCTTGTTTTTGCCAAGTCAATCCTTAATCTCTTGGAAAGTGCTGCATTGTTGTGAAACTGAGCACGGGGAGAAATATTCTCATGTAGGGAAGAAGGAAAAAATAAGTCCTGAAGTCAAAGAAGAGGCTTGCAGAAGGCAACAGGGAAATGGTGTCCATCTTGGGTAGATCTAACAGCCTGTGTAACTTTAACAATTATATTTGAGTAGCAATATTCTTGCTAGTAAATGTATATTACTATCTTTGGGTAATGAATGAAAGTAAGTAGTCACTTAGTCTTTGAGAACAAAGTGGTTGCTGAGAACTCAGCATCTTCTGCAGCCCCTACCTGCTCTTTGATATTGGTGAGTGGGAAGGAACAGGCAGAGATCTCTGCAGGAGGTTTAGGCAATCAGACAGACAGGGAGAAACTAGCGGTGAGCACCTGAGGCACCAGGTGAGCTGAAGACTAGATAACTATGATTTTGGAGGGAGAAGAAAATTTTTAGAAAATAAAATCCAAGAGAAAAGTCATGAATGTTAGGTAAGGGGAAGCATCTAAGGGGCCAGGGCACAAAAGTAGCAGCATCCTTATGGAGGCATATATGGAAACTATGAACATGTGTTGAACTTTATAACAGCATAGCCAGGAAACACTAAAAATAGAGGTGAGATGAATCTTAGAGAAAAAAGTTGAAGTTTGCAGAACTTCAAAGTTTCCTGGAGCACTCCTGCTCTGGGTCATTTTGCCTGATGGATTGGCTGAAGCAGAGTGTCATGGCTGCATTTTCTTCCTATCCCTTTTTATCTCTTCAGAGGAGAGGAATACTGGATGTGAAATAAGCACTCAGCTCTGCTCCCGTCCTCCCAGTGGCTAAGATCAAGCCATTGATCAAGCCTTCATATTTCAAAGGAACAATGAGAATCCTCATACTCTTCCTTGTATGCACTGTCTCCCACAGATGCGTGTTACTGAAGGTGCACAGAGCAGACACTATCTGACATTATAATGGAAAACAACTGATAGGCAATTCTCTGGTAAGAGTGTTCAGAGCTGAAGAGGTAATATAACCTCTTACAAGCAAGGACAAATGATGACTGAGATGTTTCTATCCCAATAAATTGTACAACATGTTCTCTGATATCCTTGAGTCTGATCCTGAATTTGTTGAATATTTTAGCATACAAATAATGTTGAGAGGAGTTTTGCGAATGCAACTAAGGCTCAACATGTAAAAGCTGTTAGCAAATGATTACATGAAGCACAAAGGCCACTTGGACTTGTGTCTACTAAGGTTCCAGTGGCAGTAACCAAATGAGGTTTTGTTGAGTTGCTCTGAGTAGGAAGAATGTTTTTGCTTTGCTAAAAGAAACAGTTGATTTCATGAAGCTGAATGTTAATGAGACCATTCGAAACTAGAATACAGTAGCCTATCTCTGTCAATTAATATGAATTGTATCATACTGCAGTTAAGAAACAAACAAACAAAACCTCAAACAAACCAAACAAAACACATTGCATCATTTTTAATATGTTAACATTATTTGAATGTTATGTGCTTTCTACATCTCTCTGAGCGACAAATAAATAGATGGGATCCATTACCCCGTTACCTGTACTAGCTTCTCCTTCCTCATTTCAATGTGATTGCAATGTGTTGAAAATGCTTTGGGTGAATGCATGCATTCAGATTCTTTTACTGAAACCTCTAAAGAATGAGAACAATTAGCAGGCTAGGGGACCATACTATTTTATTATCTGTTGTCCAACTTAAAAATTCAGTTGCTTTTTAATAAGTTTTCTCTGTGTGGTTTCATGAAGCACTTTTGGAGGAAAGTTGCACAGGAGGGGAAAGGGTTCAGGAGCAAGGGAAACCTCCAGAAAGTGAAATTTATCTGTTCACTGTGAACCCAGAGCCCGACAATTACTTATGACAAATGTATCAGCCCAGAGGTAAACATGGAGCATTTTATGCATGTGGGTGGCATGATTGGCATGAAATAGAAATAGTACTTAGCATTTATAAAGTATTATTATTCTGATGAAATTAAACAATCTTAATATAATCGTTCAAACAGACAACATCCTTTGTAAAGGTAGGAAACTGAGGCTTATTGAGGCTTGCTGACACCCACAGAGTCACACCGCGAGTTTGAGGGATAAGCAGCTGAATTAGAAGATCTGACTTCCGTTATATTTCTCAACATTAGATAACAATCCACAACAGAAAGAACGGATGGAAATAAAAAAAGACAGATGGAGAATGAAAGGAAACGTGCATAAGTGTTTGAAATAAATATATGCAGTGGGCAAGAATGAAACTGGTAATTGAAACCTTTGCTCACTTTTAAAGAGAATTAAATGTACTGCTTGCAGTGCATTTGCAATAACAGGCTACTGAAAGGGATGATGGGGCCTGTGAGAGAAAGTGAAAACATTTACTGAGGATGTTGCTAAAAGCTATATTTTTGCCTCCATTTTCAGGAAGGAATAAGAGGACAGATGGCAAAAATTTCCCAAGGGAGAAAAGAGAATTACTAGAGAAGATCAGGATCAGACCTGCACAGGTGATCATGAAATCAAAATGCCCGAAACCTCAATTTCTCAAGGTCGATATAACCCATGCCTAGATAACCAGCTTCTCTGAATTCTGAGGCAAATGGGACAACAGCATAAAACTGGGAGGTGCTGTAAGAGTGGTAAGACTGTAATGTCAGTGATGAGCTAGAGAGATTCAGAGTACATCAGAGTATTATCAGCTGGGTGGTTTCTATTTTATGTGTATTTCTGAACCACGCTTATTGCTGGAGTATCAGAGCACCTTCAGTAACATCAGCCACATGGTCTTAGCTCTCTCAGCCTTTCCTCCTGGGAAAACAAGTGTGTCTTGGAGGCCCTTGTTCAGTAGCAATTTTTTTGTTATTATTAGTGCATGTATTGTAGAATATTTGTTGCAACAGGATGGGCTGAGAAATGTGTCTTGTGCCTGAAGTGGAAAGTTGTAGGTTAGGGAGGAGGCTACATTTCACAATATTGGTTGCTCCTGGAAGAGGTTTGGTTGGACTGGAAATTGCTGGAGATTTAGGAAAATAGGGACAAGAGTTCCTCCTCCCTCAACATAGCTATTGACCTTATCTCCAGCTGATTTGCACCTGCTTTCTCTCTGCTTTAGGGATAAAGACCCTTTTCAGATGTGGCCATCAGACTCCAGCTGTACAGAGGAATGCAGTTCTGTTGCAGTCTCACTCTAACAAACAGATTTTGTGAGATGTCTCATTCCTTATACCATGGGAGCTAAATGCCTAAAGATCTTTAAAATCTGTGTTGACTTTATTCCAGTTTTATCCATCTAGCAACTGCACAAGTGTACACAGTGTCCCCGTGCTGTTGTAAAATTTAGGTAAATACTCTAGTATGAAAAGAAACAATAGCCATAGGGAGAGTGCTGGAAAAGCTGAAGTGGAATATAGTGAGACAGCGTAAATACTGTGATCTGATTATTCATAGTCACAGAATCACAGAATGTTAGGGACTGGAAGGGACCTTGAAAGATCATCTCCCTGAGCAGGATCACCTACAGTAGGTCACACAGGAACACGTCCAGGCAGGTTTTGAATGTCTCTGGAGAAGGAGACTCCACAACCTCTCTGGGCAGCCTGTTCTAGTGTCCTGTCACTCTCACAGTGAAAAAGCTTTTCCTTATGTTTACATGGAACCTCCTATGCTCCAGCGCGTGTCTTTGGTTTTAACTTCTCTTGAGAAAATGCAAAGAATTTCAGTGGATTGACATTGTGTTTAGAATTTAACTTATAGACCACATGGAACAACTGGATATTATAAAAGTAACACAGGATGATCAAGCTTATTCAATGCTGAGGAGCAGGTTCCTAGTTTTAGGGAACCTCTTCTAGACCAGCATTGAGTGTTATGATCAGAACTGATCCTTTCGTTCTCTTCTTAGTGGATGTCACAGAGACTTGCCAAGGGAAGTGTGAGCTCTAGGAGATGCTCAAAAAGTTCTTAATTTCCCATGTTGTTGGAAATGACTGTTACACTTATGTCAAATCCTTGTGTCTAGTCACAACTGAAATGATGATGGGCTTAACAATCATCTTGCTCAATCCTAGTTGGACTGCTCTGGAAGAATTAATGTCCAAAATTGCAAATTGTCCTCCTATATTCTGCAGGAGTACCAGCTGTCCCTGTGATCGCACTGCTCACACTTCTTACTGTGTGCATTTCATTAAGGTACCTTACCAGGCAGTGCTTCTGGATGAAGCTTTGCCCAAAGGCACTCCCATGCTCAAGGATAGGTGGACACATTAGGCCCAGCTGTGAGCTGTGTGTCATACATAAGGGTCACAAGCCTAGGAATAGCCCTTGCAAGTTTTGCCGTGCACTTGAGAAGCTCAGCTCCTTCCTGCCTCTGCGTTGCTCACAGTGCTTAGTGGTTTAGTGCTGCTGTTCGGATGGGCCTTCCCCATCCCCTTCCCAGCAGTGCTGCGGAGGAGAGTTTGTGCTCTCACAGCATCTAAGTCCAGATCAGAGGTGCAGCTCGCTTGAGTAGGATGCAGGTGGTTGGAGTGGGAGTGAGATCGCTCGCAGTCGCCCTGGGTGACAGCTAACCAAGACGGCTTCCTCCTCCCACGCACAGGGCCCAGCTGAGAAGCTCTGTGAATGCAGTGCCACTTGGATCACTTTTCTGTTCTCACTTGCTGTCAAGATGTGCAGCAGCCAAAGTGGGTGGGATGAGGTCATGTCCTCTGTAGCATGTCAGAATGGGAGTGGTGAACATCTCCCATCTCAGTGCATGAAGAGTCAGCTTCCAGAGAGATTTGGTGGCACTGGCAGTTCTTGGTGTCCTGTCATCCTCTGAGGAGCAAGTTCTCTTTGTTCAAACTTATTTCTTACACCAAATACTTACCAAAGTTACATATTGGTCTACACCAGCATCAAATTTGTCCCTGGGGTTTTCATCCGTCAGTTGTTTAAACCACACTCTTATGAATGATCAATGTGAAGTGAGCTATGAAGAAGAAAATTAATTCTATCTCAGTTCAGTGTTAGGTGTTCTGTATGCTTTAAATCAGATGTATATAAAATGGTCAATCTCTTTCTCATTCCATGACAGAACTTCAGTTGCTCCTTGATTAGATATGGTGTTTGGCTTAACGTGGGCTGAGGTTGGTTGAGTAGACCTGGTTATTTTATTTACTTACACAGTATTTGAGATTGATACCCACTGAAATCTCAGCAAGTGTTGAATGAAATGTATTTCTATTGCAGTGAATGTTGTTGCTTTATATGGTGCCCAGCACAATGGTCCATCACTGGGACTCCTCAGTGCACTAGTAATGAAGTAATAAGTAATAAAGCTACAGTTGATAATAGTTTAGTGAGGGTGTGTTGTTGTAATTGAGGTTTACAAGAACAGATCCTCACCCACATATCTTACCTACCTTTTCAAGGAAATCTTAAAGACCTTTTTTATTTTTTTTTCTTAAGTCTATGTTCTTTTGATACCTGTGATTCTGTGTACGTTGTGTATTATGAACAATAAGTATGCATCTCTTTCTGAGCTTTAAACTTCTACAATGGATAGAGTACCAGTAGGGATAATAAATAGGAACTAAATTTACATCCTTCTTTTTTTTTTCTCCTTTTTTTGGGGGGGTTGTTGGGGGGGGGAGCAATTTACATGTTATGCTTCTGGATCCTAAAGCAAAAGGAAATGTGCTTGACGCTAAAATTGGCTTTGTGGCTCCAGTTTTCTCAGCTCTGCACCACCTGCCTCTAATCAAACTGTCCAATTACAGGAAACAATTGTTTTCTTGTTTTCTGTTAAGTGCAGAAATTCATCCACTAAAGGACTTTTTACCAAATGTTGCTTTTAACAAAATCACTTTCACAATTTGAAAAAAAAATGTGCTAATGTTTATGTCCAGGATATGTGTTAGAATTCAAACATATGGCCACCAAGTTCCACACAAGGTCATTCACAAAATAGTAATATTTATCTTAAGTGATTGTAGGGTTTGGAAATCTCTATTGTATTGGGAGCGACTCAGTGGACATTAATAGAGTTTCACTATTGTTGTGATAAGCTGTGAATCAGGCCCTGACCTATAATTATCACGTCCATGAAGAGCAGTGATAATACAGAAGGGAAATTGGTCTCCCTAGATATGCTTCCGTAATGTGAGACAATGACTTCAGGCTGTCTCTGAGCTTCAAATCTCCCAGGTGAAGTCTTGCTAGAGTAGAATAAAGTAGAATAAAAGCAGAGTAAGAGGATCCAGCTTTGGTTAACAATGCTTTCATTGCGAAACTAGATCTCAAACCAAATTATAGCCTTAACACACTTGGTCAGTCCTACAGAAATACGTGAGATCACATGGAGAAAGCAAATATACAGGTTGTCCTCTATCATTATAACAATGATGTTTATATGACTTCACCTAACAACTGCTTTTTATCTGCAAATAAACAGATTGATAAGGAAATTACTAACAATATCCTCTATAATTTAGAAACTTATCATTATACTAAAGGTATTTGCCTCATGAACTTTGTATGAAATAAAATGGAATAAGAAAGAGTCCATTTAAACACTGTAAACACTGTAAAATTTCATTGAGAAGCATAAGATAGTTACTAGAAACTACTGAGTTGAGGAAACAGGAGGAGCTACTACTCACTGTCTTATAACATGAGAAGGTGGGGGTTATTCTTTGAAATTGACAGTTGATAAATGCAAAACAGATAAATGAGTAACTCCTAGGCATTAATAAGTAAGCCATCAGCATGTGGAATTAATTTCCATAGGAAATCTATATTAAACTGAAGCACAACTGGCAGCATTGCTGCAGCCATGTAGAGAGTGGTGATGTACTAAAAAATACTTTTTGTTTCCAAAATGTGTTTAATATGTGTCTACATACTCACATACAGCTTGCAGCTATGCTAAATGGGTCAATAGACTGTGATTTCCTCTGTTAGTTGAATCAATGAAGAGGTGTTTGGTATATGCTAGAAAAAGCTTTGGAAATTGGATAGAATGCACTATATGAGAATTGCTCTTTGTCCTCATAACTGTACTTGTTTATGCCTTTTTCTTTCTCCCACATTTTCCAATTTTTCTGCCTTTTAAATCAAGATCAAGAAGGGAACAATGCTGGAGATTTCTATGTTGGCTGGCTTGTACTGTTTAGCAACTTCTTGTTTGTGTGCTCAAGTGGGGGTTGGGAAATATATCACTTTATTCCTGTTATTTCCAAGATTGCTTTAGTCACACTTGAATGGTTAATCTTGCTGCATTTAGATGGATAATGCAGTGGTATATAAGATAAGAATAAAAATTCAGTAACTATATAGCAAATCTCCATTGCTTTTAAAAGAGAATAAAAGAGTAACCTAACACAAAGCAAATGTTCCTTGCAGTGCAGTAAAACCCAGACAAAATCTGAAATGCTCCATAAAAAAGGAGCCAGCATGTTTACCAATTGTTATTCCTATGGCATGAGCGATTGTTTTGTTTTATTGTGTAACCTGTTATTTATTATAGTGCCCATCAACAGAGTAATATCCATTCTTCATATGATGGGTGGAAATATATTTTATATATATTAGCTAAACAGTGTGAACAAATACAGCCTGACTTCTCAGGCGCTCTTAGCTCCAGAGACCTGAGGAGCCAAACTGATACCCTGAATTACAAGTGCTTGGATCTAGTGGAAAGTAGGTATGAAGAGATTCAATTCCCAGCACTCTTAATGTTTCAGTTTGTGCCTATGTCTATTTCTAAAAGGAGATAGGTTTGGTCCTTAATCTTGAGTAATGCAGAGAAGAGGATTTGGAGAGCAAAGGAGGTTCTGAGCAATGGAGAGCGTTGCCTAAAGATTCTTCATATGGGTGAAATAAAACATAGGTATGTACGTTCTATATTTTCCATTTATATAGATCTGTATGGAGTTTTTAGAGTTATAAGAAGCTGCAGAGGTGGATATGAAGGTACTGGGGAACGACTAAAGTTAGTGGATTGCAATGCAAGGTTGAGGGATATCGATATATATAAGATATCCCAGCATAGACACTGGAAATGCTGGGAATTGGCAGAAAAAAAAGTATCATACAGGATAATTCCATCATTATAAAACCTTGTCCCTTGTTATAAATTGACTCTGTTT
>NW_010294989.1:76213-100407 GCF_000700745.2 Antrostomus carolinensis
CCAAGTTTCCTTTCATAGATTCCACTTGAATGGTCATCCACTGTTGATGTCTTGCTTTCCAGTTTGAAACGTAGTCATCCTGCCAGGTGTGTGCATATGCATGTCTGCATGACCAGAGGGTTACTACCAGCCTGGCCCTGCCTCCAGTGACCTGATGATCTTTGTGTGTTTGAGTGCATGGTCAAGATCATGGAACAAAAAGGAAATTGTATGCTTAAAGAAAAAAGGAAGGATAAAAACAGAATTTCAAAGCATCAGAGATTCTGCAGGTCCCATAGTGACACTTCCCCACCTGGAATCATGTGCTGCAAATCCTGCGTGCCCGCTGGCTGTGTGGCCTTTCCCCACTGCATGGTGGGCAGTGGGCAATATGAGAGATGAGACAGAGAGCAGGGAAAGCCTCAACCTGCTGTGAGGACTCCCCAAGAGGGAAGGAAGTCTCTGCACATCAGAAAAAGCTTTTCTCTAGAATTTCTGCTATTTCTGGTTGTTTCAGGTCCTGGAGCATAAGCCTTCCAATGTGCTACACTGGAAGGATCTAAATTACACAAGTCTACCTAGGCGGGAGGAATATACTCATTGTTATGGTTTCACACCCTTCACACCCGCTCACTCTGGGATTATCCCTAGGCAATGGAATTTTTGTATGAAAGAAAGAGGCACACATGAATCTCCCAGATACCATCTTTGCTTCCTCCCCTTCACGCCTCATCTTAGTCTATTTTTCCCACATTTGTCACTTGTTTTGTTGTGGGGCTTGCAACTCATTTAGCCCTATCGGAATAAAAGCCCTGAGCTTAAAAACACATGTCTAACTATTTCCCTTTTGGAAAAAAATGGTGAAAAAAAAATAAAAGACTTTTAACATATATGTGTCACATTACTTAGTTACGCAGGAATGTCCAGTATCCTGCAAGAACTGACCCAGGGTCCAGCAAGTCCCAACAGCCAGCAGGTGCCCCCAGATGGCTTCAGAAGAAGACGCAAGAAACATGACCTTCCATGCAGTGCAAAACATGGGCTGAGCTATCACTGTGTTAGCAAAGATTGGCCATGTGATTTTAATCAGGTAAGTACCACACTGCCAATGACATAACCTTGGAAGAGGCTGTCATAGAAACCGGTGACCCTCCTTTAGAACTAAAAGCAAGAACTATTGGTCAGCCATCCCTGTGGCAATATCCTTGTGGGTCAGAATGGTATTCGCTTGTGTATTTAATTGTATTGGTCCAAACTGTAATGAGCAAATATAGCCTTTTTATTCTGGTCACAGCACAAGTAGTTTCTAGAAAGAGACATAGCCTGCAAGATTATGATGCTGGTCACGTGGCTTTTTGAGTGGGTAGCTGAAACATTTCAAGTAACCAAAAATAATAGTAGGGACCATACGATAGCTTTTTGTTATGATTTTTATTTCATAGGACAGTCTTTAGCTAGTTATTCATGCTGAAATTCATTACTTTCAGGACTCACAAATATATTTTATTACTATCTAACAGCTTGTCTGCATATTGTAACACAACCTCACAAATAACAGCACAGAAGCATTTGCGAAATTAATTTAATTAGTATTCTACCAGCTCTGGAGCTTAACGAGTGTGAATAGGTGTTACACAGGCAGTATAGTTTGATGGTTTCTGGGGTATTTTAACTCAGGACTCCACAACCTAGTTTTTCAGCCTCTATGCTTGTGGAAAGAAGGTCACAAAATCTTTCAGTCTGCCCAGCTGTAAAATGGTATGCATATATTTAAGTAGCTTAACTAAAATTGGTAGCATGCATTGAAATATTTGGATGAAAGCTGCTTTACAGTGTAAGCACAAAGTATTTTTATTAGAATCATTATTACATTATCAACAGTGTGGCTTACAATGAAAAGCCACGAACTTCTGGCTTTAGGAGCCCTTTTTTTTTGTTTGTTTGTTTTAACATAAGTATTCAAGAAATCTAAAATAGACAAAATAATGACATAGATGTCAAACAAATAGCAGTGATGTTAACTTTATTAAAAAGCTTCTTTGTGGTATCAGGCAGGAAGTGAAACTGCTTTCAAACTGCAAATATTTCTCAATCATTTCATGCACCAGCAATCTTTGTAATGGGTTTTCTGTTGGTTTTTGCAAAATGTTCAGATGAGCAGATAAAAGTTCAGACACAGAGGGAAAGGCAGTCATTTTTTTTTGTATTTCACTAGCCATGTATTTCATTCTGTGATTCAAAGTGACCTTACAATCCGTCCCCAAGAACAGATGTGCACACTGAAAGTTTGAGACCTAACTATTTTTATAGGGTCATTCCTTTTTATAAACCAGAAGCGCTATATGCTAGCAGCCAGCTAACTGTCTTTGGGTGTTGACTCATGCTTGGTGACAGAGTTCAGTCAGAGATAGCTGAAGTAGAAACGGCTCCCAGTATCTTCCCCACCCTCTGCTGGGGATGCTGCCTTGCCACAGGGCTGGCTGAAGGTGAATGTGTGCCTGCATCTCAGCCAGGGGAGCTTAGAGCCTGCTGTGCTCATCTGAGCTCCGGCTGATTGCAGGCTGTAAACCCTGCTGACTCAAGAGGGGATGCTTGTTCTGCTAAACTGTCCCTGCAATGGTGACTTCCAACAGAGGGACAGAGGCAACAGCTGGCAACGGTAAATGGTTCATCCATCCCAGTTAAATCTGCCAGCCAATGTGAATCCACTTTCAGGATTTGTGCTACTTGGAACTACTTTTCTGGCCCTAAGTGTCATGTTATGTTGATCCCAGAGGGTCAAGTACAAAAGTATTGAGCACTTAGAGCTACTAAATGCCCTCGCTTGGTGAATTGATGGAGCTTGAGAGCTCTTGGCAATGGGACTACTCAAAAAACATTCATTAAAACTGTTGTTTGACAGAAAAATAGTTTTTTCATTAAAAACAGAAAGCTAGAAAACTGAAACTTTCAGCTAGCATATTCACTGCTGCACCTGGGTCAGACTCGGAAAGCACAAGGACTAAGTGTTAATTAGATATCTCTTGACTCAGTAATTCTTGCTAAAAATGCTGTGTGTGGGGCATCTAGAAGAGCAGCAGGTGTTGTGGTAGATTTTACTTGTCTAATCTTGTAGTTTGTAGACACCACCACAGTCTCTGCATTTATTCAACCAACAAAGGTTTATTCTTGCCGTACAAAAATGAAAATAAAAAGGTAGAAAAAACACATGCAGTTCAAAATTTCCGAGGTAATTCCATTTCACAGTGCTCAAAAGTCATCTAGTTTGAACATTTATTGGGTTACATTTCAGTCAAATGTTTATCTAAATCTTGACAAATTGAACTCTTGGTAAATTGAGAGAAAATTAAGTTTTTAAAAACCTTTGCAGACTTTTTCTGAGGATTAAAACACTTTAATTTTTGCAAGAAAATATATTTTAACAGTATCTACCACGTCTAGACACTGGCCTGGGATTTGGGAGACCTGGATTCAATTCTCTGTTCATTGTATGGTTTTCAACATATCACTTATTTTTCCGGTGCCTCACTTCAGCACCTGTAAAACAGGAGTGTTCTGTTTAGTTTGCAGAGGTGTTGCAGAGATCAGTACATTTACTGTAGAGTGTGATGTGCTCAATTGTTGTAATAGGTTGTATAGGACAGTGAAAAGTCTGAAGGCTGTACACTTGCAATTCCCTGGATTCCTATTTTTGATGTTTTGCTCTGCCAAAGAGGGAACAATCACAAAGTTCTCTAAAATCATAGCAATCTGCTCTTCCTACTCTGTTTGCATGCTTTGTTTTATTAGAATATTTGCAATGACTTCATTTACTTTGTGTTGGACTTTAATGACCTCAGGACCCATATGGATCAATGTATTTGTTGTGTGCTGAACGTCCTCACATTTCAGAGGCTGATCTCAAGACTGCTGAGAGCTTGTCAAAACCTACGTTCATTAGATACTATGCACCTGTTTGATATCCACAAATTACACAAGCATGATGCTAACAGGAAGAAAAGCATTTAGTACCTAAAAAGTTTTGCTCCACTTGCTCCTTAAAACTTTTAGATAGCTAACAATAGTAAGGTAAAGCCTACCAATATCATGCTGCATTACAGGAGGGCAAACAGACCCCTCAGTATCACAGGTGATGTCATTCATAGGGCAAGACAACTAAAAGGAGGGGATAGAGCCTCTCCAAGCCTTGCAGGGAGTCAGTAGCTGCGGGCTGTGCTCTGGATGTTCCAGGAACCTTGATGCATTATCGTTAGTGCACTGTTTGCACAGCATTTGTGAATGCTGTAGAAATGTTTATAAACAAGTGTCAGATAACAGAAGAAGTACTTGATGAGCTCTCTAGTCACACACACTGCAGATCAGAGGCCCAGATGATGATGAGAAGCTGAATGATTTCTAATACAATTTAGAGGAGGTGGAAGGGGATGGTGTGGTTTTCGTCTGAATGAGTTCTTCTACCCCAAATGGCTCAGTTCTTAAATATGTGTTTGGTAGAACAGGTTGGGAGTTTTAATATTATAGGATCATTCAGGTTAGAAGGGACCTTAGAAGGTCTCTTGTCAAACCTACTCAAAGTGGGGTCAGCTAAAAGACCAGACCAAGCTGCTCAGGTCTTTGTCCAGTCAGGCATTGAAAACCCTCAGGAATAGAGATTGCACAGCCTTTTTGGGCAACATGTCCGCCTGCTTGATCTCTACTGCTTTTATTGCAAAAAAATATTTTGCCTCAGGTGCAGTGTGAACCCCTCTTCTTGCAACTTATGCTTGTTCTCCCACTATGTGCCACTGTGAAGAACCTGCCTCCTTGATAACCTCTTCATAAGCACTGGGGGGCTGCTGTTAGTCCCCCCAAAGCCGTATCTTCTCCAGGCTGAACAAGCTGTCCTTCCTAAGACTATGCTCATTGGGCAAGTGCTCCAGCCCTGATAGCCTTCTGCTGATCTCACTCTGGTTTGTTGATAGGCTGCTTCTCTCTCATACAGATTTACAGGAAAAAACCCTAATTCCTTCAAAATAAAAATTTTCCATGGGAAATTTCAGTTTTCCCCGTTGAACTATTTCCAGTTCAAATGTGGTTCGTGCAGTCAGCTGATGGGCTGTGGGGTTTCTGGCCTCACTGGCTCTGCAACACTGCAGCCACAGTTGGGGCAGATTGTCAGCTGGCGTTGCCAAGGGTCTCACTCAGTTCCAGGACTGCTGAAACACTGGAGTTTCCAAAATGAGGTACTATGTATTTTCAGGGAGTAGAATTTCCAAAACTGCAACATTTTCTTCTTTGACTTCTCCTTCAGTTCTTTTTACTCCCACCCTGAAGTAATTTTCTTCAAAACTGACTTTGCATGAGGCACAGGCTGGACTTACAAATCCTTTTATTTTAATTTACCTGGAGGATTGTGAGAAATGGGCTGGAGACCCTGTCATTAGTAAGGTGTTTGTTTAACAGAACAAAACTATTTCCCTCTTTACTGTATACTTCAGATTCTGAGCAATTATTAACTCATAGCCTTCCCTCTTCCTTCCTTCCTTTTCTCTTTATAGTTGGACCTAAGGTTTTGCATTTCTGTCTTATCTGCTGTTTTTAACATGTTAATAGTGAATTTTTGTGGGATTGCAGAGGCAGAAAGCAGAGGATGTTCCAGCAGGGATGTTAAAGTAACAGTAATACAGTTAATGATTGTTTTTTATTAATAATTGTTCCATTATAGATATAATCATGGAATCATAGAATAGTTAGGGCTGGAAGGGACCTTAAAGATCATCTAGTTCCAACCCCCTTGCCATCAGCAGGGACACCTTCCACTAGACCAAGCTGCTCAAAGCCTCATCCAACCTGGCCTTGAACACTGCCAGGGAGGGGACATCCACAGCTTCTCTGGGCAACCTGTTCCAGTGTCTCACCATAAAGAATTTGTTCCTGATATCTAATCTAAATGTACCCTCTTTCAGTTTAAAATCATTACCACTCATCCTATCACTACATGCCCTTGTAAAAAGTCCCTAATTCTAATTTTTCACATGCAGGCAAACTCAGAGTGCCCTAGGCAAACTTGAGAAGGGGCTGTGTTGCTAGTCCTGGTGCACCATCTAAATAAGTTTCCTTTCTTTCTCACCCTCCCTGCTCTAACACCAGGCAAAAAGCCGTGTGAACTTGGGGCTGACTGTCTGAGGTAGGTGACATCATCAGAAAAGCCATACATTTCTGCCTGGCATGGCTTTGTATTAAGAAAATGAGGCAAAAGGGCCAGTAAATTTCATTCATCCGCAGAAGGTGCCTCACAGCATGAGGTTGAGCTGGTGGACTTCCATGCCACAGGAGGTTGTAAATGTGAATGCCATGCTGGATTGAAAAGGGCCTAGAAAATGTTATGAACACTTGTAACATTTGTAGTAATAAGACAGGCTTAATTAAATCTCATATTTCAGGACTTTGGCTAGTCTCTGTAGGGATCAGGAAGGATTTTCCCTTATCCATATACAGCATTTTGTAGTTGGCCAGGTGCGTTATGGTGTTGTCTTTCTCTAAATCTAAGGCAGTGATTAAATGCCTCTGCTAGGAGTGAGATGCTGGACATGAGCAGCTGGCCTCGTGTGGCATAGCAGGTTTGGTCTTCCTTTAGATTGTCACTTGCTTTCCCTTGTGATTTTAATTGTGATTCTGGTAATATTTGATGTTTTTCTAGCTTCCTGATGAAGGTAATGGCATTGAGAATCTCACCTCTCACCAGGATACTAATTTTTTAGCCCTTCTATCAGTAGAGTAAGATTTGGAAACGTGACCAAGACCTCTGAAATAGAAGAAAACATGCTGTGTTTTACTGCATTGGTTCTAATACTGTCTTTACATGTCCCAACTCAGAGCAACTATGTAATCCATAACCTCATCCTGTAGTTAAAACAAATGAATCAAGTGGGATAATGCTCCAGACCTTTGAAGTGCTTTGAGAGATGGATAAGAAGGTGGGTTTCCTACCTGCATGTTCTTCATGGCTGCACCAGATATTCAGTGTTCATGTAACTGGAAGCCTGGAAAGCTTTAGTCTTTTGAGATGGCTGCAAGGACCATCTAGGCCCAAAGCTAGATGTTTACGTATGCCTGCTTAACTCCTACCTGGTATATGGCCTAGCTTCCTGGAGACTTATGTGGCTGCATAGATCTCCCATATTCTTGAAGTCCTAACGTGGTCATGCAAAGAGTACAGGCATGTGAAACGGTGATGCAGAGCAGACGTGGGGTATTGGATCTTGGCCAGGATGTGCCTGCAGATATATTCTGTTATCCTGGTGGGAAGTCCCGGTGGCACCAGCTGAGAGTTTATCTACCACTAGGTATAAAATGCTTGTAGCAGGCACACCACGTGTTTCTGGCTGCTGTATACAGATACACGACCTTTTGGAGTTTTGTAGTAGGGGCAGCCACCAGTTATGTCCATCAGCCATCTTCATGGTACTGTGGAATGGGAAAGGTCATTTTACTGGGCAGGAGAGTGTGAGAGGCTCAGAGGAAACTTGACCAGCCTGTTGTACCTTGCCTGATTGAACAAGGCACATTAAAAGCAATCCAATTCCTGTATTTCTACAGAAAGGCCAAGATTTTTTTAACAAAAAACCTTTTGTTAAAAGACCTCTCTCTAAAATCCTTTATAAAGAATTTACAAATCATTAAGATTGCTACTAATTGTCACTGATCGTTGTCCACAGTGAACTAGGAGTAAAAATACATATGCTACTGGACATTTCATAAATAAGGAAGGGCCAGTCCCTATGCTGAAGCATTTACGGTTATTGCCCAGCATATGTATTGGGTGCTGCAGGGAATACAAAAGTGATACCCAGTTCCACTAGTGTGGAAGCTTCTGATAATGTTTTAATACATGGAATTGATGTAAAAAATTAGTTTTCTCCTCAATAATTAACACTTGTGAAAGGTTTAATATGTATTTATTGAGTATGTTACGATACTGGCACGTGAGCAGAATAATAATAGGTTGTGTATGCATGAAAGGGTTTTCACCTGCATGTTGACTTTTATTTTTTTTTATTTTTTATTTTTTTTTTTTAATACTGAACAATAAGATTCATTCTAAGTTAAAATAGGAAGAAAATAAGATGGGTTATTCCTCCAGAGTGATGATGCTAAAAAAAATAATTTGTGTTGTATTAATTTCTTCTTAACTGTTTGCATGACAGCGATGTGGTGAAACATTTAGGTTGTGCACAGAAATCAAAACTGTACTACTCGCTTGGTACCTGCAGATTTTTGCAAAGTGAATTTGCAGTGTATGAAGAAATTCTTTTCAGTATATGAAAAAGTTCTTTGCAGAATCTTGTCTTGTGCACATATGTATCTGTGTATTAGTAAAATTATTTGCTTTTAAGTCAAAGTACATGAAGAAAAAATACCAATGACACCCAGAGCCAGTGCAAAATGGTTTCACTTTCTTGAACAAGGTACCTAGATGTGAATCATCATATTTTCACTGTCAGAAAAACCAGAGTGGTTTTTCCTCAGGGTAACAAAGGTACATGTCAACTGTCTAAGTATGAAAGCTCAGTGAAGGCAACACACATTATTTTTACTGTGAGGTAAATTCCCTCAGGTTAACCCCAGGAAGGGGTACAATGCTCATCCTGGCAGGTCATCTCGTGATAAAACTTGTAGTGCCTCATTGTCACTATTTTTTCACCTCGAGGTAGCTGAGGTGTGTGTTAGCTACCCTGAGGTAAAAATGCCACCTCTTTATCAGCAACCACCAGCCCTTAGATGCCTATGTACAGGCCAACACCATGCTCCCTGGCCATCCCCAGGTGTGACCGTCAGCCTGTACCTTTGCCTACCCCATCTTTTTCTCCTCTCCAGTGCTCTTCACAACACAGAGTAAGTCCACTGTCCCTTGTGAATTAATTTGAATCCAGTTCTTTCACCAACCTGGCTCATAAAAAGCTCTTAGGCTGTCAGAGGGGCCCTTTTAACTAGTTTTGGAAACATGTAATATTATTGGAAATCACCATGTGGGGTGTATTATGCAGCCCTCAATAGGGCGCTTTGCATCTTGCTTTTTCCCCACGGGCTCTTTCCAGGCTCCTCTCCCATCTACTGCTTCTTCAGGAATTTCTGCTGGCCACAGTTTTGCCCTATTACACTTGGAGCATCCCCATTTCCATCTCTACCAGGAAATAGGGGCTTCCTTATCTCTCTATCTCATCTCCCTCTCATTTGCTGAAGGTCCCTTATTTGTTCCTGTGATAGGAGCTGGGAATATACTTTTCCTTCCCACCAGTCTTATCTCCTAGACAGAACAAAAAGAAGAAGTAAATTATTCAGTTGCCCACATTTTAGCTGTAATGGGGTGAGAAGCAGATGGTTAATATCAACTGTTATTTTTCTTTTCAGTATATAAGCCGCTGCAGAAGGAAATAAAGGTACTAGTTTGGCTGGGGAGAGGCGAGGGATTGCACACATCCTGCACTTTTCTCTTTGGGTGAACAAGTTGTCATCAAAATGATATGGTCTGTGCTTTGATTTGTGGAACTTCTCCTGAACACTGGGCTTGCCTGGAGATGACATTCAAAAGTTCCCATACTACAGGCAGGCAGATGAATGGCCTCAAGCTGAAAGTAAGACCTTGCTTGACTCAGAAAACTAATGTCATTTTTCTGTTGTTGTTATTGAAGGTAGTGTTATACTCCTGTGTATCTGAACATGACAGCAGTTACAGCATGGGTAAGTGCTTATAATCAGCTGTGATAGTGTTTATTTTAGAAGTAGAGTGAATCACTAGAAGCCTTCTTGTTGAATGATTTTATTGGAGAAAATTGTTGCCTTACAGCTATGTAAAATCACAGACAACCAGAAAATGATGTAGTACTAAGGCATCACAACACCTTAGATACATTAAATGTTCTAGGTATGGAGAACATCTCAGTGCAGCAGGTTTTATTTGAGAGTGCTGTGTGCTTGTCAACTACTCTTTTTCACTTCTGTCCTAATTTATCTTCCCCTGGTGAGAAATTGCATTTTCCCATCTCCTGTTTGCCTACAACTCAAAATATCTAGTATTCCAATATACCTCTGCCACCACTCTATGTTTCCATTATTGAGTTATTCCTCAATATTGACCATTGTCTTCTGCTATCAGAAAGCTTTAGCAGCAAAGGGCCAGAGTATTCTGGTCACTCATCATTAGATGTGACTCTAAGCTCTGCTAAACCTCCCCAAGATCAAACTCTTGATTTGTTTGTGAGTTCAAACTTATTATCCCAGGTCCTGTGAGTGATCTCTTCATGTGGGTGGCCTGTGTGCTAAAAGGTTGGGCCTTGCATTTTTCTAGCCAAGTCACGTGTGGGCCTCTGGAATCTCAGAAATTTTCCACTTGATAGAAGAAGGGGACTTCAGAAGCACTGCCATAAGTACTTAGAAATATAGGCTGAGAAAATGTTTCATTTTGTGTGCTGATACTCTACTCTCCTGCCCACTTTTGGAAAATGGTGGCGTATTTCTTTGAAACTGCGGTTTGGCATACTCGTGAGTGTGGGCTGGTTTTGACCAGGGTTTACTTGTCTGTCAGCAGAAATGGCACAAGGGCTTGGAAAGCTGCGAGATACAACTTTAAACTTGCATCATTTTCATCAGTATGTTTTGTCTTTGATGAATTTTGAATTGGCCCTTATGTCATGATGAGAGCTTCCTGAGCTTCAGGATGTTGTGAAGGGAACTCTGCCCCTTAGAGATCAGCATGTTAAAGGTTCACAAGATGTATTGAATGAATAACTTTTGGATTCTTGGGTTTAAGATGCAAGTCACTGTTTTTGACATAAGTACAGGCTTATATTATTGCTTCAGCAGCGGCAAAATACCATTTACAGGTGAGAGAAATGCCCAGCTTCCTTTGCCTTTAAGGAAAACATTTCCAGTTTTTTCACAAGTAGATATGAGTCTACAGTTCTTGAACACAAATGACTTACGTGAAAGCTTCTGTAAGCAATATGTTGGGGCATTAAAGGTCCACAGAGGCAGCAGTAAGTGGTGACAAGTATCTGCAAGTGAAAGCCAAGTAGATAAATATAAGGTACTTTGGCACCTGTGTTCTTATCTAACCTTTTAAGGTTGTCATTAACAGTTTCCTGTTTATCCTTCAGTTGAAATCTCTGTTCACCTTGAAGGAGCCAATGGTTTGGTGGGAAGACTGGTTAGGAGCTGCATCTTGCTCTATCTCAGCAATTGGGCAGTCAGCCCTGAGGTTTTATTCCCAGTTCTGGATTGAGTGGCTGCTTTACTTAACAAAATGTTGCTGAAGTCTGGTGTCTTTGGCCATTAGAACTTATGTGCTTTAAAGCTAAAGGTTATGTGTTGTTTTTTTTTTTTTTTCTTCTGTTTCTATTTTTGAACCCATTTTAAGAGTAAAACCAAGAGGTATCTCAGGAGGTTTATGGTTAGCTCACGCTATACAAAATTACACACAGTAAATCTGAGGACTTCTCTCTCTTGCTTCAGTGACTAGCAGCTTGCCCAGCAATCCTACAGTGACATGTTGTAAGTTTGGAGCAGAGCCAGAAGTGGTGTTAGCAAGCAGAATTCCTTATGACTCCACCTTTTTTTTTTTTTTTTTTTTTTTGCTATTGGCCCAGCACAGGCAGCAAAAGTAATGAACATGTTTCCTCGTCCATTCTGTTGGTTACTCACTTTCTTTTCCCCCAGTTCAGGGAAAGTGAGGAAGAAAGGTTTGCCTGTGCCCAGCAGCACTGCAGGTGTCTGTCCCTCTGAAAGAGTCCCAGCAGTGTGGGCGTGCTGGAAAGCAAAATCCCCGGTGACTTCACCCAGCTTGGCTTGTGGTGGTTACTCACAATGAGGTCATAATTTTTTTTTTTTTTTAGCTCTACATGTTTAATGCTACATCTGAGTTTTTGCATATGACTGAAACTGCAGCTCCAGGACTGATTCAGGGAGTTTTCTCTGCAGAGTAGATTTGGTGAGTAAACACAGATAAGAGGAAGCTGGGTTAATCCAATAACTCCTCCCTCAAGGGCAGGTGCAGCAACGTGGCTCAAGGTACAGAACAGAGGAAATGCTTTGTTGACACAGGTGATCAGAGCAAAGTGACCAAAATTGATATAATGATATTAGTTTGCAATGCAAAGCCCTGCTTTCTCAAGGCTGCTATTTTCAGCCCTCCATAGCACATCTCTGTTCTTTCACCTCTGTTTGGTCAGACATCCTGTTGTGAGTGACTTCCCAGCTCCTCTTCATGATCTCTCAGTAGCTACATTGCAGCAGTTCAGCTGGGACTGTGCTGTGTTAACCTATGAAGATTATTAAAATAAACTCTGAGTCATATTTGAGCTGTACGTGGGATAAGATGGTTATCAAGGTTTATTTTTTCTTATAATTAGGTCTCTTAAACATTGCCTCATTAGATATCTTCCATGACTGTTGGAAAAGTCCTCAGGGGGCTAGTGGTTGTTTGTTTTCAAGGGAAGTTCACGTGATAAATAGCATTCATAAGCTTGCCACTCTGTGAAGGGTTTTTTATTAATGACAATTAACCAGACATTTTTCTTAAATCCTTGGTTCTTGTCCTGAATTCTCTCCAGCATTTCCACTGCTATTACATCTCTGGTATTCTATAACAAGTAAGAACATAACTTTACAACTGTCTATTCACACGTGGGAGACAGGGAAACTGCATTAAGAGCCCATCAGATAGGAAGGTAAGAGGCTGCTTAGGTTCGTATGGTGCTGCTTCCAAGCTTGGCAAGCTGGGCTGGAGTGCCTTGGCCCAGACTGAACTCTTACTCCTATCAGCACTGCTGGTTGTAATAGCTCTTAGCAACTCCTTTCCATTGTGTCCTTGAATATTTATCATGCAGGGGTTTCAGGCATGGCCTGTCTTTGTCTCTGTGGTGTTCCTCTCCTTTCTTCTTGCTTAAGGGGCTGCCTGGGAAGTAGGTACCAGATGCTTTCCCCTGCTCTGCAGTAGCATGAGCTTTCCGTGTTGCCTGTCCCTTGCCCTCCTCTACTCACGTGGCTGTCCGCTGGCTCACCTCCATTTCTCACTGCCTCTATCTGATAAGACCAGTGCTGTTTAGATATGTTTTTGGGAGGTGTCAGAAAATATCCAAGGAGACATAGTTCTTTATTTAGTCATCTTTTCTTCTAACCTCAATCAGGAAATCTTGCTCTTCAAATTCTACTGGTCACCACCGTTTTTGCCTCCTCCTGTCTCTGCCCTGACTTCCCCTTCAAAAACAAGAATAACTGGCTTGCTGCTCCTGCTC
Source organism: Antrostomus carolinensis (assembly GCF_000700745.2). NCBI lineage: Eukaryota > Metazoa > Chordata > Aves > Caprimulgiformes > Caprimulgidae > Antrostomus > Antrostomus carolinensis. The sequence continues at coordinate 89,464 of NW_010294989.1, forward strand.
AGACCTCGTTGTCCACTGAGTGTGTGGGACACCACACGTGAAGCAGGAACTGCTCTGAGAGGAGAAAAAGAGGATGTTGCTGGTCCTCTGAGGCATACCTTTGCCTTTCTGCTTTCCACTGTCAAATTATCTCTAGCTGCCACAAGTTTTGCGTGACGTGGTTAGATAGAACTAACTGCATAATGTGATCTCTCCATGATAGCTTTTACAGTCAAACATTGCAAGGTTTTTCCATTTCTTTCTTCATCTTTTTCCTCTTTGTATTCTCTATTTTTTTTTTGTTTGCTAATACTGGGATATCTAGGAGGTATTTTTAGAAAGACTGGTGAATCCAGAACGCTCACAAATTTTAGTAGAAATGCCTTTTTTTTTTTCCCCACAAAACTGTGCCAAAGGTGCCTACTTCATTTAATACTTGTCAGTATTCCCCTCAATTGAAGAGTTTCAGGCATGTAGACAGGGACAAGGAGGAAATAACATGTGGTATAAGTGGTCACTCTTGTATCAGGAGGAATGAGTAGTGAGCAGAGACCATGAGTCTGGGACTAGTTTCTTTGCATGATTTGATGGATTGATCCATGATTAATCTGCAAACAGGAAGAAAAAGAGGATAATTACCAACAAACATGAAATTTGGAATGCATAATTTGACTAGTTGAAGCCATGGATTAGCTGTATTTTCAGATTCAGAGACTATTTGGAAAGGTTAAAGCTAGGAGGAGTTCTGGAATAGGCTGCATCAGCAAACTGGTACATTATTTACTCTGGCAAGGTTTTCAGCAGTAGGAAAAAAGCTATTCCAGGAGGTGTTAGTCTGGGCATGGTCAGCACTGGCTCAGAGTTTGTATAAAATGCAGATTCAGGAGATTATTGTGCACAGAAGCAGACTTTAGGAGTTGTAAGGCACCTCGGAACATCAGCCCGACACACTGTTGGATCTGCTGAGACGTTCTGTTCTCCTCTCTGGAAAAGAGGAATTGGCCCGTGCTGTGGAATGACTAACAAATTGTCCCCGAGGACTGGCCAGTTAGGTAGGAAAATGTTATTTACCTTAAAAAAATGCAGTGTTTTTTACACATATTCAAGACGCTAATAATAAACTGTCAGTGGAGCTCTGCCGTCCGCTCATAACTGTGGTCATCTCTTCTCCACAGTATGACTGGGTGTTAGCATTTGTCATTTCACCCAAACTACTCATGCACTAAAACTAGCAATCTGGCCATCACATCTTTCCTGGGAGGCTTGGACGTGAATCATGGAAGAGGTTTTGGGTCTGTGCCACAAGTCATGGGAATTGTGGAAGGAAATTATTATATGCTAGATTTGTTTTATAGTAAACCACATACTGTCCTAGAATTAGGCTCCTACCTCACATTCTCAGGAGCCAAGTCAAGGAGTCCTAACTCAGATGACTTGCAGTTGGAAAGTTTGGCTGTCCCAAACGTAGCTTAGGTTTTCACTTGGTTTCTTGTCTAGAGTATATTTTCTTTTTCATATATTTTTTCTTTGGATTCAGGCTTGCTCTTTCACATGAAAAATCTGCCTTGATTCCTTGAGTGGCTGGTCAGTACTTTTCTTTTAGTACTTATTTTCTCTTTCATATATTTAAAGGTATTTGGTTAAGCATCCTCACTTCACATTCTGGTCCATACATTTTTTTTCTCCTGTAGTCGTACAGGGGAGGCAAGATGAACATCTTTCTGGTCATGGCAGATACTTGGAGTAGACTTGGGGTATTTAAGGCTGGGTTTCAGCACACACTGCCCCAGGAGCTAGGGCATTCAGGATGTCACAGACAAACCAGTCTAAGGGCCAGTGACCTCAGCTGCAGCAGAACATCCATTTGCTATGTGATTGTCCACTCTGAGTAACTCACTGGTGGAACAACTAGACTGATAAAACCTGTGCACTGATTTCCAAGCAATTTCAGTAGCATGCCTTAAAAAAACCCCACAAACATCCCCCCTCAAAAAAACCCAACCAAAAAACAAACCCAAAAAAACTCCCCAGATCCCAACCATAAAACCCAAACTCTGCAGAAAGGAGAGCAAAAGTTCTAAGGAGATACTGGGTTAATTCTGCCAGAAATTTATTGTCTGCAATATCTGCAGGTCTTCTTCAGGAAACTAAAATAGTTTGTGGGAAGAACTCTTAAACCAGCCTTATAGGATCAAAATGACATTTTATTATGTTGTAGAACTTGCTTTTATATATGAAAAATTATTAAAAGGGGAATACAATTAAGCTGAAATTAGCTAACTCTAGATAGATTCACCATAGGAACTGATGATATCTGGAGCTTAACAAAAAACAACCTGTCATGCTCATCCAAATGGTATTTTGAGATATGTACTGAGCTTAAAAGAACTAATGTTCCATGTGAAAATAATGAAGGATAATATTTTGAAACTTATTCTTTTCTGAGGAACAGCTGAATGGTGAAACCAAGTTTTCCATACAGATATATGAGACAGAATTCATACTCCACCAAATGAGACCTTTACGCTTCCACCTGCGTATTATGGCTCTAATAAACACGTTATCAGCTCATGAAAATGATGGCAAACAGGTGACTGGAGGATTTGATAAGTCAGCAACAAAGATTAACAGATTTTTCTCGGGGAAAAGCTACGAGAGATTCCTTTATTTAAAACAATTGCAGCATATGAATTTACTGCACTTAAATCATTACTGGCAATTAGTATGTGTCAGAAAGGTTGCAGCTGGCTCCAATTACAGGTAGAGCTTTTAGAAGCTGAACTTAATTGTACATGTGATAGTGAGAGGCTGAGCAATGCATACCAGCGTAATGGTGCTCCCAGTGCAGAAAGGAGGGCAAGATGTTATGAGCCGGGACCTGATTATTTTAACTAGGCCTAGTCCCTGCCTCCTGGGAAATAGTTATTGTAGGAGAAAATAGCTGGGAACACAGCGGTTCACCCTGCTGAGCTTCTTTGGGTGGTGAGGAGAGCTTGGAAATTATTCAATATATTCAATCCATCTCCTTTGTCCCACTGCAGTAGGTTTGCTCAGTCTAAGGTCTTGCAAGTCATATCCACCCTGGACTGTATAGTTCATCCAGCTTGAGGCCAGCTCCCTGCTGCCTCACGGTCCCTGTAGCTGTAGGCAGAGAGTGATTTGCAGACTGCCTGGATTTTTTGATGGGGCACTCCCTCTTGTGTAGTTATCATGTGTGAAAAACTCTTCCTTTTTACGATGGCAGCATGTTGGACTCTGTGGTTCAATGACCTGTGGATTTATAGCTGTGTACTTGGGATGCTTCTGCTCTAGTCACGTCGTCAGGTTATCAGTTGTGTGATGGGCTATGGCCTTGCACCTTCCCCCTGGTCACAGACCAAGGTGACTTTTTGTCATTCCAGTTTTCTCTCTGGTTGTATGAATGTGTTTCTTGTAATGTGGCAAAACAGTGGTGTTTTGAATAGAAGACTAGGATGTGTCTGATCATATGTCAGGAATGGGGATCACAGTAAAGTGACTGTCTTTTAATACTTCCGTAAGAAGCAATGTGGTTGACCTTGCCAGAGGAATTTATCTTCAGTGCTCTTCAAGTTCCAACTATGTTAGTGTTTGGTATCTCCTCATGAGCTGTGTTGCTTTGCCTCTAACTCCTGTACCCTCTTGCAGAAGCTTTAAAGTATGTAGGATAAGTATTAATATTCCCATTTAGGGATTCAATGCTGCATTTAAACCTGATGTGTGTCCCTGCATCAAGATGATGCCCTCAGGTGGAGCCCAAGCTTACTGCTGGCTTGTGGAGTCGCTTGTGTACATTCAATGGAAGAAGGGAGAGGGTGGAAAGCATGCTACATTTTTGTCTCTTTCCTTCCCTCTCTCATATGTCCACTGGAGGAGAGAGGCTAAACCTGTGATCCATGTACTGCTGAGCCTTAGCTTCCTTTTTCCAATAGAAAGTTGTATCCAGACTATTGTATTTTGAAATATTTTGTTGGACAATTTCAACTGTATGTTACTACTTCAGCTGAACTTATTAATGAGCTGCGATATGACTGTATTTGTGTCTGCTTCTTCATTAGCCAGCAAATAGCGGTTTTGTGGGCAGAAGGCAGGCATTCTGCAGTGTGCTTGTACTTGGGCTGATGCATGGAGCGTAAGCATCCTATTGATTCTTTGTATTGCTCATAAACCCATGCTTGATCAGCAGGACATCTACCATGAAACTCATTAGAGCTGCTATTTTGGGAAAGCAGGACGATGTTTCAGATAATGTGCTAATGTGAAAAGGATGCCATGCTTGTAAAACTAAACTGAAACTTTGTTGAAGCATTAAGCATTTCAACAGTGCACACAGAGTGACTCCCAAATAATTCCTCCAAAGTCTTCCCCCTTAGAACTTTTCTACTTATGTCCCAGTTCCACAAATGTTGCTGAAATGTTGTTAATCTGTTTTAAATCCCTAGCTCTTTCTCTGTGGTTTTGAGTAAGACAGTAGCAACTGGGACCTGGGAAAGGAGAGTCTGGGATTCCTGAACTCTTCCTGTGTTGATGCACTTTTCTTTGTATCAGCATCAAGACGTACTTGCTGCTGTGTGTAGTCAGCTAAGGTAGTTATTTGGAAATAGTGTTAGTTCGTTGTGTCAGGCCTTTGCAAACAGAAACACTGCTGTCTCTGTGTGATTTTTCAAAAGCAACACACCCATTTTTGAAACAAGTATGTGCTGCCTCTACAAGAAATGGTCTGTTGTAAGTCCCATAGCTAAAGATCTGTTCTGCCCTATTTATTACAGTTCACAGAGTGCCCACAGTGCTGTGGAGCCTGTGGCTGGAGTTCTTAGGCAGCACCACACTGCAAATTCATAGTTTTTATAATGCAATGGGGCACCCAGCACCACCTCAACTGGGTTGTGCACTGTCTGTTGCTGTCAGTTCCTGAGCACAGAAGTGCCAACACAGGAGATGGAGATCCAAAAGAAACTTTGAGTATGTTTAAGCCACACATGCTACATCCCTTTCCCAGCTTTGTCTCAGTGTGTCAAGATAAAGGCCTCTGGGATGTGTCAGACGGATGTCATGTTCAGGGCACTTAGAGCTGTGCAGCCCAGTGGAAGGGGTGGAAACATTTGGAGGTGAGCTGTGTTAGCCATTATTGATGCTAAACCTAACATTTTATTCTATGTAAATGTGCACAGAGAGCTCAACTTCAGCATTACTGGAACCAGACAGGAGCTGTTGAAAACGGGAAAGGTAAGATGCAGTGCTCAGTGGGCACGCATCTCTTCTCATAGAACTCTCTGGAGGCCACCAGAGGGTCAGGGCAGGGCTTTTTTGGGGTACTGTTGGGCCATGGGGCTGTCTTGTTGTCACTTCCCTGTGAGTGTCCTGCTGGCATTGTCCTAGGGCTGTGAGCTGCCTTTAGCAGATTCAGTGTTGCCAGCTCCATGTAGTTGCTGCAGCTCTCCACACATGAGAGACAGCTCCTTTTATTTTTTGAAATGAAAGCAGAGATGTTTGTCTAGTAAAGTAATTGCTGGGATGATTTTCCCCTCTAAGAAACAATGTACTACTGTTCTTAATGCAAATTTAAACAAATATAATGCTGCTTTTAATGGAAACTCCCATGGGGTATGTAAGAAAGTTCATGTCATGAGAAAACCAGGCTGCTAATGGGCTGTACTGGGTCTTGCTGGCCACATCTTCTCTTTGAGGACTCCAAGAACTGTACAGATGTCTTTTAATTATACTTCCACAGTTGAATACCCTGCTTACTTTGTTGGAACAACCTCCATCTTAGGCAATTCCCTGTGAAGAATGGAGGTTGCAAGTGGATTCCTCTCTTTTAGTGGATTTATTTAATGGAAAAAGGTTCTGGGGGAGTAATGTTCTGGGGAAGTAAATGCAACCTCACACTTGGGACGTATTCTTTCATGTGCAGGCCTCCAGCAATTTGTTCTCTCACAGCACATGTATTAGAGGAACTTAGGAGCAATACAAGAGACTTAGAGATACAACATTACAGTACTAAATAAGGAAACTCCTTGTCTTTCTTTAGTGTTGAATCCTTCTTCAATGTTTTCTTTTGTCTTTAGTCATTACAGTCCTATCACTTACCAGTCTAAAATGACTTTATTTCTATCAGGATGCATTACATTCATGATTATATATTATGTGTGAAAGGAAAAGACTTTAAAACATTACTTGGTTGGACGGCAGTCCTTTTTGAAAAATGAGAGCTCTGGTGACAAGTCCTGATGATCCTGGCACCCTGGGAACAACACTGGCTATTGCAGAACTTGGGATGAAAATGGAGAGTCAGCAATAGTTGAAATAAGGTTTTTTTTGGTTTTTTTTGGGTTTTTTTTTGTCCCCACCGAAGACAGCAGCAATTGTAATGATTCTTACTTGCAAAGAGACCTCCTTGTATTTCTGTTTTACTTTTAATAACCCACTTTCTTGTCTCCCTTTGTGCCTCAAGCTGTGGTAGCGTGGAGTTCCATAATGACACAGGTGGCATTTTGAAAGCCATGGAACGTTTTTCTTCCTTAAAAATCTGTCTAGTGAAAAAGCAGTTTCTTATTTTCACAGGTTTGTTGTCCCCCTGTGTGGGAGGCAGTCCCTATTTTGTTTCCTCCACTGCCATTCTCATCCCCCATATTTCCTTTACAATGTCTTCTCTGTGTTCAGGCATCAATAGCTGGGCTTCACCCTCCTCAGGGCTCCGACTCATGGGGATTTGCCTTTACAGCCAGTCCTTTCGTAGCAGAGCTTTTTCTAAGACCTCTTGCTCCCTTGGGAGAAGCTGTCAGCCCACACAGCATGTCCTAAACAAGGGAATATTTGAAGGTTTTGCTTAACTCACTTTCACAATTTTTTCACAGATAGTATTTTTTTAAACCTTGTTATGTTGGTTTAATTGAGTATTGCCACCAAGACAAATGAACATTGTGTCACCACATCTCAGTTCCTCTCGTACAGCTGCAGCTAAGAGAGTTTGGAGACAGTGCTACCTGCAGAAATGTTGAGGCCGATGCTATGTATAATCGTGATGGATTACATTCAAGCTACTCCATACATAAATCTGGTCACACCAGAACAAGAACTGTGGAAAGTATATAGCATTAATATATACTCATTACATTCCTCCTTCCACAGGCTCCGAGGCTGTCAGGCTGGCAGGGGGGGTGGGGAACTTCGAGTAATGAGGAGTTAGATTTAAACATTTTACTAGAAATTATTGCAGTTCTTCATCAAAAGGGGGGTGCCCTTTAAAAAACAGTGTTTCTGTGATGTACAATGTCTGCTAAGGAGTAATAAGTTCTATGTTTGTTGTCTTTTTATTGATTGCAAAGAAACTTTTCTCATTTTATAAGTTTATTGAAAAAGGCAACATTTAAAAAAAACACCTTGCAAAATTTGTTTAAAATTTATAGTGCAGCTTTCTAATCCCTTTGAAACCAAAGACAAATTTCCTACTGATTTTATCAGAAGCAGTATAAAGCCCTAAAAAGATAAGTAATGTTCCTTCTACCTCATATGGAAATGTGTCATTGAGTTCCTTCCTGAATGGTATTGGCTATATCTTTACAAGCATACACCAAGGACTGAATTTGGCCCCACAGTTAACATTTTGTTTATTCAATTCACAGAACTTCTACTCAAAATGAAAGCCAAACTGACCCACAACGTGGGGAAGAAGAATATAGAGCAGGCAGCCATGCAAGGTAGGGTGCCTCCCTCCATGACCAGAGGGTGGCCAGACCAGGAGATCAGTACCCAGAGTGACGCTTTTGTCGTCTTTCAGAGCTGCTTAGTGGTCAGTGCCCCTAAAAATCCTTCTTTCTTTTTCAGGAGAGTAAGTGTGTATTCAGTCATCTAAGTCCCAGGTTTTAAACTTGCTGAGGAGCTTGGCTGGTTCAGGTGGAGGATGCCATGTTACATCAGGTGTTTTTTTGAGAAGAGTAACGCTTTAACAGCCAACTCAAAAGGAGGGAATTTCCTTTCCAAGTAGAATGAGCAGTAAGGTCTGTTGCTGATCACCAAGTCTGTGGTTTATTTAACTGGCTTTTTTTTGTGTGCTGAAGGCCCTAGCTGGTGATAGGGCTACCAGGCTCTATTGCCAGCAGTGTACTGGTGACACTAGGGCTTATATCTGACTTCCTACAGCTGCAAACACTGCCAGTGCTAAGATTTCACAATGCCTGGGACACAACCACTGGGATGAAGGAGAACAGCTTCTAACTGAATTCAGAGTGTGACAGAGGCTGTAATGAAAGGTGGCTTTCTGTAGAAGGGAAGGCTGCTGTGGTGGGTTGACATAACCAGGTGGCCAGATGATGGCAAAAACAGTGGATGCGGTCTATCTTGATTTTATGGGTGCAAGCTGGAACACAGGAGGTTCCACTTAAACTTGAGAAGAAACTTCTTTATGGTGAGGATGTCAGAGCACTAGAACAGGCTGCCCAGGGAGGTTGTGGAGTCTCCTTCTCTGGAGACATTCAAAACCCACCTGGATGCCTTCCTGTGTAATCTCATTTAGGTGTTCCTGCTCCGGCAGGGGGATTGGACTAGATGATCTTTCAAGGTCCCTTCCAATCCCCAACATTCTGTGATTCTGTGACCTTGGCTGGATGCCAGGTGCCCATCAGGCTACTCTATCACTCTTCTTATCAGCAGGACAGAGGGAGAAAATAAGACATAAAAACCTTTGTGGGTCAAGGTAAAGGTCGTTTCATAAAGTAAAAGCAAAGGCCATGTGCAGAAACAAAAGAAAATAAAAGATTTATCATGTATTGCCCATCACCAGGTGATATCCAGCCACTTCCCAAGAAGCAGGGCTTCAGTATGCGTAGTGATTGCTCTGGAAGACGAATTTTGTAATAATGAATGCCCCCTCTTCCTCCTACTTTCTCCTAGCTTTTATTTCTGAGCATACATTGTATGGTATGGAATATGCCTTTGGTCACTTTGGATCAGCTGTCCTGGCTATGTCCTCTCTCAAGATCTTGCCCACCTCTAGCCTACTGGTGAGAAGGGAATGTTGGAGAGCCAGCCTTGATGCTGTGGAGCACTGCTCAACAGTAACCAAAACACGGGTGTGTTATCAGCACCTTTTTAGAACAAACACTATGAGGACTGCAATGGGGATAATTAACTCCATCTCAGACAGGCCCAGTATAATCTTCCATACCATTTGCATCCTGCTCTGGTTCCACATAATTTGATACATATATGTATCTTCTAACCATCCTATTGTATTTAATTCTCATTACTGAAATCCCTTCTTACCAACACTTACAACCTAAACTACATGCTTAAACCATCTTTATATCCAACATAAAGATTTATACATTCTCATTAACTACGGTCTCCTGTCCTGTAGCAGCTGGATGTTGCTCTCCCATTCCATGGGCTTCCTCGATTCCTCCAAGTATTTATCAGAACAGGTTATGACTTGGGCTCCATTTGTGAAGATGGGTGTTCAAGACAGGAGAAGCAATATGTTTCATTGTTGGGTGCCAAGTTGGAGGCTCAGCTGGTGCACATATGACACCTTTGTATCCTTAGCAAGATCCTCACCAAGCCGTGACGTTCCTCCTGGGTCCCAGGCTATTGTCTGTGGTCTGGCTTGTCAGAGCCATGTTTTAGTCACTACCACCCTTGATTCACTACACCCAAGCCTTCAAGGCTAGATCCTGCTCATGAAAGCTACTGTTTAGTCACCTTTGTCCTACAATTAGGTTCGTGCCTCTGAGCTCAGACGTGGCTTACCAGTCAGCATGCTGCTATAACATTAATAGTAGATGTCAGGCCCCTCCGTGTTGCTTATTGTTCTGCTTGGGTTTGGTTTTGAGAAATTCTAGCCACCCCTCACTTCAACTAAAGCAAAGGGCAGTGTTGTATGCAAAGAGAGATAATTTCACAGTGCCTTATAGAACTTCATGTATAGATATAAATAATATTTGCAGTTATAAATAAACATGGAAAATTCTAGCATATTGATAAACTTCATCTTTTAATACTGTTATGTTCCTTGACACTCAAGTTTTATCTCCGATCAAGAATAGTTATTTTCACTGCTGAGACATTCAGGGGCTGCTTTCTGGTGTGAGCTTCCTCTCTGTGACTCACTTCTTTGGGCTCCTGAGTAGTTTGTTTGCTCAAGGTGTTGTAGGTGTTTTTATCCTTGAGAGTAACACACAGGTCATGGCTGATATAGATAACAAACAGACACTGTTAAAAAACCCCTTGGCTCTGAGAGCTGATCTTGTTAATAATCCTTGCTCTTCACTGGCTACTTGAAGACTTTGACAGAGTGCTTCAAGGGTACACTGTTGGTATTTGCAGTTTTAACTAACAGGCAGCCATGCTGTGGGGTGCATATTGGGTTATCATTAGAATCAGAATTACTGAACCATGTTATAATCTGACTCAGGATCACATCTGAGACTTCCCAGTCAGCACAGGACTCTCTTGGATCAGGTAGCTGTTGAAGCTCCAGTTGGCAGCCACAGAAAACAGAAAGAATTTGAAATTGGGGTCAGAGTTGGTGTTGTGGCTCTGTCTCTAATGATGATATGTCAGGGATTTACTGACTTTTTGTACTTCTTTTTTAAAGGTGGGCATAGATATGAAGACTCTTTCTGAGTTTTTCTGATTCCTTGTAGTAATTGTATTTAACTCAATTCTACTAGGGTAAATTGGCATGGGAGATCCCAGGCAGAAAAGAAACCTAAGTAGTACAAAGCAAATACACATCATGTTACAAGACCGTATGGACAGATCCAGCCCTACCTAAATGTGGGGGCTGCACCCTCACAGCCTCTGACACATCCCATCAAGTGGACAGTGCTGTATCCTCTAGTGATGAGGAGAAAAAAGTCCTCTTGTTCTGCATTCTAGTGAAACTTCATCTGTAGGACAGACTGTATTTATTATGTGCATGTGGTAAAAATGAGGTAAAGAAAGGGA
>NW_010294989.1:100442-118246 GCF_000700745.2 Antrostomus carolinensis
TTTCAACACAGCATGCTACATGTAGCACTGTGAGGCTAATTGGTAGTGGACTGCATGACTCCAGGCTCAGTTCAAATCCTGAAATTCCAAGACAGGAGAGTTTCTTTTGAACTCACTAAGTGAGAGAGACTGAGTTTTGGGTGCATTTGAAGTTTATTTCAGATCTGACCTTTGCAATAAAAACATGTATGATATGGTGATTTGTGATATGCCCCTGGGTACCTCATTCTGTGGCATAAGTTGATAATGGGCCCAGCCAGCACACACAGTGCTTGTTGTTCCAAAATCAGAACAGATATGCAAGGATGGGCATGAAGCTTAAGTGTGGAAAGGTTGAACAAAGTCTCAGTTTTTTCCTGTAGACATGAACAAATCCCTTGAAGCCTCTCCCTTTCTAATTTTAGTGGCAAAGGTGGTGCTTTTGCAGGAATTTATTATTGCTGTTGATTTCTTTACTTAGAACTTGTGCGACTTGTTTAAACAGCATTGCAGTTCTGGGGTTCTTTTGCAACATCTTAGGAGGGCACTAATGCAATATAAGACAGACTAGGCCTGACCCTGAGAGAGTTGAGACATGGGTTCAGAAAGTCTTATTCACTCATTCTTTCTGCAACCCAAGGACAGCAGCCATGTTTTGCGCCTGGAGTACTAGTTTGTTGAGGGCACAAGTTGCCCCGTAATATTACTTTCCATTTTCATGCCTTTCTGCAGCTCTGAAAGGTTTATGCACATCTCTTCTCTAAAAGGATGCCTTTGTTTTTCTTGTCACTTCCATAAATGCTTCCCTGTAAATCCTGGGATATAGGAAAGGATTGTACTTCTGGAAGTGGAACATTTATATAGTTCCCTTACAACTTTAGGTTAAAGATAACATGATGTTAATTGCCTGCTGCTGTAAAATCCTTGTGGAAAAGCTGATGTATTTCTGGAATAGAAGCATACTGCAGAAAATCAGTACAAGTTTAGTCCCCTGGTCTGCACAGACTGTCAGCATGCCCTTAAGCAAGTTAGTTGGTCTCTGTGTAACTCAGTTTCTTATGAGTACAATTGGAATAAGAACACTTCGCTATCGTCTTTGTATGCTGGGGTGAGAAGTGCATTAAACACTGTAAAATATTTGTAGTCTGCAATGGTCAAGCCATATAAACCATTAAGTTAGCTTTTAAAATACCTGAACAAACAATCTGGCCAGAAGAGCCTGGGTTCTCCATGAGGTATTTCAGCCATTGCTTTGCCTGCCTGTGTCACCTTGCTGTCCCGCCTTGTATGGCATGGTAAATCAACATTTCCCTTCCTGAAAGGATTTGTTGAAGGAACACTGTTTTAATCCATCTCAGACAATGCAGGTTTGCTAAAATCTTTGGGAATGCTCATCACAGACAGTAAGCTTTGACATGATGCTAATACCTCGTAAGGGACCTGCTAGCCAGAGGATCCTGCTGGTACTTGGATGTTAGCTGAAGATGGTCAGGGCTTCTGTACTGCCCTAGATCAACACACTTACATTGTAGTTCTCTGCATCTTGCATCAGATATGTCCTGTTAAATCAGTGGAATTATTTAAATAAATTATTTTTATTAATTTATTATATGAAGAATTTTAGAGCACATTCCTTTGATGTGTGATATCCTAATCACACCCGCAGGGCATTAGCAGGCACAAGGCACATCTGAGTGTCTCTTAATTCCCTAGTGGAGTGATTATATCTCATAATATTCACAACCCCCTGGAGCTTCTTTACTGGTATAAATAAATCAATTATTTAAGTCAAATACTTTGATCATTAGAAGCTGCCAGTGAGTGCTTGAATGCCTGAGCTGTGTGTTTCACCAGGAATGATCTTGCCTCTCAAAATACCGAGCAGCTGAGCTGAGTGCTACCAGCACTTCATTTCAATCTGCTTTATAAATTAGATTAGAAGTCAGTTTCCAATACTTCATCCTGGATAGCAAGGAAGGGAGAACTTTACAGGGGCGGAATTATGAGATATTGCTGCCAACAGATCCTTTTATCATTTAACACTGCTGTCATAGGTTAAATATGAGCTACTGTTCATTTTAACTAATAGCTATTATACTGAAAACTGACACAGGGATTCCAGATAATGCACCATGAACCTAGTTCACACACACTGCATCATATTAACTATTATTTGCACATATGGATGGAAAGGAATTTTGAGTCACTTGGGATATATGGCAAATTAGCATTTTATATCACATTAATGAAGTGCTAATTGCTCCTTGCAACCTTTTTTTGTGCAAATTGAATGGGTCCTATTTGCATTGTCATGTAACTGCTATATTACCTTGCAGCACTTTCATTAGGATGAGGCAGCACAGAGTTCATCAAGGAAAAATATTAGTAATTGTGAGATAATTAGTTATGAAACTAATATTGTTTAAAGTAGAGCAGAAATACTGCAGTTGGCTTGGTTTAGCTTGGGAATATTCTTTATTAATAGGTTTTATAAAATATCTTTCATTTTGCATGTATTAAACTGACATCTTTACAAACACAGCTCCCTGCTCCAATATTTTCTTTTTCAGTTCCTGTTTGTCAGGGTGTTTTACATCTTCTAATGAAACATGAAACATAGAAAAAAAAAAAAAGAGTAGTTTATTGCTGGCCATTTATCTCTAAAATGAATCACAAGTCTAGAACATTTTGAAATTGTGAAATAGGAAAATATCTCTAAAGATTTTTGAATTTACAGGTGTCTTTGAGTCTGGCCAAGCAGCAACAAAGTCTGTAAAACAATTTAAGGAATGATGAAGATGTTACAGTCTTAATAATTTTCAGAATCTTGTTAGCTATCACTGATAAAATTCTTCATGAGAGTAAAATATAGTATGTGATATTTTCAACCAGGACAGGTATTTTGGGGGGTGAGAAAAGAAATGGAAAATACGAGGCAAAAAAATTTGAAAAATAATTTCATGTTAACTCGGGGATCTTTCCATGACTGTGGATGAAGCATGATTAATTTCTGAAGCCTCTATGGGGAAAACACCCAGACAAAATGACATAAATCTACATTAGAGGATTTAATGCTTTTGCCAAGAAAAAAAGTGATCTGAACTTTAGGTAGCACAGCCCTTTGCCAGTCAGTTCATCCAGATTTAGGGCCTGCACCTTTTCTTTTTCAGTGAAGTATTGGATACGGACAGCTTGCACGTTGCAGCTGAAGGCGGTGTGACAGCTTTATTGCTGTTGTATGGGCAACATGTTGTCTTTGATTGGGAAATAGGCTGTGGACTTACAGAAGGGTATGTACAAAGAAATACTTTCAGTTATTCGTATTATTAAAACAAAGGTGGTTAGTACAGATTGACCAGTATTTTAATGTAATTCTCTTTTTGCTGTGTATGCCTACGCATTTGTGTAAACATAGACCTATGTATTTATCAAAAAGGTAGTCTCAGCTTGAGAGAAAACTGGATGAAGAAACTGTGCATAATATAGTCTGTCACAGAATATATTTTCAAGTGTCTACAGGGGAGGAGAATTAAGGCTTGCACCTCAAACAGACATCCTGAATGCTCTATCCAGCTGTACAAACAATTGCAAAGGATGTTGTCCCAGGTAGGCATGAAGCAATACAGCAAGTAAAGACCTTCTTGCTGACTTAGACTTAGAGTGTTTCCAAACAGGCACAAGCAGCTCAGCATATTTTTCCGACCTGAAGGCTAGATATGGACATTTGCAAATTGCTTTGTTTTGCCCTGTATGTGATCCTCGCTTACCTGATGTAAAAAATGTGGATCATCTGGATTTCAGCTGTATTCTGTCCACCCAGGGGCCAAACCAGAAATACTTGATTATGGTGCTACTTGCATCCGATTTGTTCTGAACCAAGGGAATTGTATAGGTGAGCTGGACAAAACTGGCTTTGTGACAACATCTGCTTTTTGCCTTTGCAGAATGCTTTCCACTCTGTCTACATAAGCTTAGACTTGCTGAAGTTTTTACAGGGAAGAGTATTTTCTCCTTTTTTTTTTTTTCTTTCTTTCTTTCTTTCTTAAAAATACTTTATAGCTCTTGCTATGGCATTCTGGGAGACTTCAGCAGATGGTAGTGAGAACACAAATATTATTTTATTGGTAAAGTCTGAATGCATCAGCAAAGTCTTACCTGACAGCAATGCACTGAAGATTGCTGTATAGTGTGTGTCAGAGATGAAGTTTTAATGGGCTTCTTAGTTATCACAATAAATGTGGACCCTGCAGGGAATTGTTTACTGTATGTAAGAAGATGAGGAGGTCCTGGGCATGGACAAGAGAAAAGGGGGATGTGGCAACCTCAAGAATTTTATGGGTTTATGTTAAACAAACAGCTGCGGTAACATCGGAAGGTTATCAGGAGCCTGAGGAGATCCAAGAGCAAACCTCTAGTTGAGAGATAGGGGAATCAGATGCACATTCTTCCCTGCTGACAGCTAGGGCTGCACTGGTATATTCCTCTGCTGGTCCCAACGACTCCGGGAGGGGAGCTGAGCAGAAAAGGGAACTTTTGGTAAATGAGGAAGGCTGCTTCTTGCTTCACAAGCCACTTCCTGTGTTACACGCTCATCTCTTTTCCCGGCATTGCTGAGAGGAGTCCTTGATGAGCTCTGGAGGCCGACACTGGGCTATGCAGCTTTTAAGCTGTAGTTGAGTGTAGCTTAAGCTCGTGGCTAACAAAAGTCATTAGCGTGCAGCACAGTGTTCAGTGGACTACGATTCCCTGTAGTTGCTTTACCAGGATGAAAAGGCACCTCAGACTTCCTCAACTGGCACAGTTTTTTTCTGTGATTATACAAATAAAGGGCTCTGAGTGAGCATGAAGCAAAGCCAGCAAGAGTGCCAAGGGGATGACTGCAAATCAGGCTTGGAGACACCTTGTTCTGATGGCATGGAGTAGACTTTATTTCTGTTGCTGAGATATATCTCATTTGCCTTAAAAAAAAAGAAAAAAAAAAAGGAACACTTCCTTCTACGGGTTGATGAGTAAGAAGCTTTTCAGACATCTAAAATGAGTAATGTGAAAAATTAATAGTTTGGAGTCCAAAGCAAAGTTTGTATGACCTCGGAAAGGGAGGAGGAGAGAGGGAGAGAGAGTCTTTAAGGGAATGACAAGAATCTAAAAATATTGATTTCAATTTGCCATGGGAGGGAGCAGGAGAAACAAGCCATTGTAACAAGTTCTTGAAGCTTCCCACTAGCTGGAATGTCTAACAGCAGAGTGAAAACAAACATTTCTATAAGGTTTGCCTTCCCAGAAAAGATTAAGTCCAGTCCCTCTTGCCTTGCACGCTGTTGCTGGCAGCATCTGGTCCTGTTTGAAACAGCAAAGAAGGCAGGACTTTACTGGTCTGGTACCGGTAGTTTGTGGAAAAAGGGGAAAAACTACGGAGGATGTCTTACTTCAGGAGGGGGGGCAGGTCCAGGCTGCAGTGAGGTCTAGCTTGTACACTTGTGAAGGGCTGTGCTCAGCCTCTGGGGCTGGAGGGAGAAGAGAGAATGGTTGTGCTCTGTGCTGAAACTCAAGGCAGCACCCTGCCTTTGTCAGAGCTCTTCTAGGGGTACCTGCATCAGGCAGCCCTCTGCCTTTCCCCACGTTCAGAGTCCTCAGTGCAGATTTCATGAGGCATCCTGAGCCTGCGTGATTCTGTATTTTGTGTGATTCCTGTCTGATCACTGTCTCAGGAATACTGCTCCTGGGTTAGGAGCCCCAGTCAGCCCTGCCTCAGATGGCCCACCTTTCCCTCGTCAGGGAAGGGTACAGTGTGCACATGTGTCTCCAACTGGTCAGACAAGAAGGAAGCTTTGATAGTTGACTTGACTTTTTCCTCTTTAATATGGAGTTCAAGCAAAATTATGGTCCCTGTAGCTTGGCATCTTTGAGAATAGTGGAATGAATGAAATAAGATTATAAATTGAAATTTGGAAGTGGAAATGACTTAAAATCAATGCATCCGAAGGTGACTGGGCTATTAACATGAGATGAACTTTCTTGTGACCTATATTCACACAAAGATTGACACCTATACAGGATCAAAGGAGCTTATGAAAGGCTAGAGTACATGAGAGGAAATTGAAAATGTGTAGGTTGTCGATCTCAAGAGTGGCTTTTATTAGTTATTGTACATAATAACTATTGTGTCAGAAATGAAAGGGATTAACTCTCACCCAAGGTACTGCACCTGAGCAAATATTGTCTTGCCTGGGTGAAATTTGTGCCAACACAAAGAAGACCTGGTATGAGGCTATGTACTGCTTAAGTCTCACTTAAGTCTTCAAAATGAGGATTATGCAGGATTTTAGTGGTGCAAAAATATAAGGACAAATTTAAAACTTTATATTACTACAGTGTATGCCCCCGGGGCTTCTGGAGTAATGTAGAGTCTCACCAGAACACATCAAAGCCTTTGGAAAGTACTTTCTTTGCAGACTGACCACTTTCCAGATTTGGGAGTTTCTTATGTCACTGAACTGAAGCTCTGAAGGGCTGTTAGAGAGAAACTAACTGTAAGTGGGTTTTAACAGCTGAATGTTTTATAATCTGCTGTATTTTCCAATGGCTCAAATGCTTTGGTCTATGTGAGCAAGCAGGGGAATATTTTGCTGTGGTCAAGTTTTTCTGAGAAATACAGTAAATATGGGACCACAGCTGACAGTTTGTTGCTGGAAGTGTGAATAGAAAACACTTGAAATTTCAGAATAAAAGTGATGAACATTTTCAGGCCAGAGGAAGAAAATTCTAAGTCTGGAGGACAAAGGAAATATTTTTCATGCTAATTCCTTCTGTCTAGATCTGTTTTCAGCAGATGACACCCACCTTTCAATCATACTCTTGCATCTGTGCCCAGTTTGCACACCTCTTGCTAAATATTTTCCTGTTTGTGGAAGAATGGTGAAATGGTTTCACAAGAACGCAGATCATTTGCTTGACAACCGTTCCCATATTCAATTGTCTGTCTTCAGCGATAAGGCACGCCTATGTAATCTGGACTGTAACCACCAGAGGGGAAAGGAGTAGGATATAATATACACAGTATTTTCAGAAAAGCCTTTCTTAGTTTTTTTTGGGGGATTCCGATATTTATTATGTCTGCCTTTCCTCCTGCCATGACATTGGCTGAGAGGAAGAGAAATAGGGAACCTCATGGTGTCTTTCTGTAAAGCTGCCCCTCCTGTATATTAGCCTGTTTCCAGGGATACCTTGTAGAGATGCTTCTGGTTTTTCCATACATGTTCCAAGACACAGAGATCACTAACAGGGTGTGAGAGGCTTGGGGCACTGTCATATAAAACCGCTCCTTCTGAGAGGACGTTTGAAACTGTTTTGAAAATGTAACGTTTTTGAGAGGCTTGTGTTACCTGCTACCCTCAGTATAGTTTCCACATAATGAAAATACTTCCCTCTCCTATAAAGCTAGTATTGAACATTGAGCCCTTGCTGTATGGCTGACTTACTAGAGTTATTGGTTGGTTCTTTTTTTTCCCCATTTTTTTTTTCTTAAATGCTTTGCAACCCAAATGTATTCTGATCTGATTTTATTACATTCATTTGTCCTGCACTCCTCTTCTTCCCTTTCCCTATTAATTTGATTTTACATGAACAACTGTAAACAGTGTATTTTTATGTCTAGCATCAGTATAGTGGTTGTGTTCTGATCTGAAGCTGATAAGTGATCTGAGGAAGCCAGATCAATGCTGTCTTGGGTAAAATGATCACAGAACTTTTTCTAGTGGCACGCGTGATTCCCTACCTCCTATCAATCCAGAGTAGAGCGCCAGAGGAAATATTGTTCCTCCTGGTGAAAGGAAATCTAATTTACTAGGTTTAAATAGTACTGCAATCAGCATGTTTCTAGCTAGTGGTAATTATATTGAGTTTGTTGGCTGATAAATTGATCCAGTCCTACTCCTGTGTGTGTCTCTGGATATTGTGTTTCTCGTGCTGCCCTGGCCAGTATCTACTGATCACAGCGTCGACTACTTTTGCTTCCCAGCCTTTGCTGGCAAAATGTTGGGCTTAAGTTTTGCTCCTTTGACTAGCTGAAAATAACAACAGTATTTACAAGTGAGAATGAATAGGGCTATTTTTCATGCCAGGAGTCCTGTATGCTTCTCTGACACATGAGGAGGCCGTAGGGTGGTGATGGACTCCCTTATCCTTCATTTAATATTTACCTGGTATAGGGGCACTACAAAGTACTTCATTGTCCTCACAGGATCTATGTGAGCTTGGCAGTACTGCTGTCACCATTTTGCAGATGAGGAAATTTTTTGCAGAACAGAATCAAATGACATAACCAACATTCCTCCAATACATGTATCAGATGGTGATATATAGAATGTGGGAATTCTACGCTGCAGCAGCTGATACCTCCTTCCCAAATTTGGCTGAAGACTTGGAATTCTTCTTGATTTCTGTCCTAGTCAGAATTGCTCCATCATCTGCTTCAAATTAATTTCTGTAGGTTTTCCCTAATTTCCCAAATAAAAATGTTGGAATGCTTTTTTGTCATGTTTACAAAGTACATGGAGGTGAGGGGACTCTTGGAGGAGTCAGTTCACAGATGTTAAAACTTGCACCTGCATGGCTGTGACTGAGCTGTGAATAAGCACAGAGCAAGTGAGAACCTTTCTGTGATAGGTGTGTTTCTAGGGACTCTTTCCTTGCTGTGGTCAACAACAAATTTTGGAAAGCAAGATAGTTTTCCTTTGGTGTGTTTTTGATATGGCAAGGCAAAAGTAAGGGAATATCCATTTCTTTACTATTAGGGGGAAAAACGCATTTAGATCTTTTTTTGAGCAACTTACTCCCATTTTCAAGAAAAGGAGAAAGGAAGAGGGGGAGAAAAAAAGGGGAGACAGAGAAAAAAAGGGGAGACAGAGAGACAGCATCAGAAGTTTGTTAGTCTTATTTATTTCTAAAAAAAACGTCACTAGTGAGCCTATTAGTGTGGCATTTTCAGTGGAAATACAGTATTTCTGCTGGACAAAATGCAAGAATGTTTTATCTCATGGAATTTCCCACTCAGGAATGGAACAGTTCTTCATACTGCCAGGGCTGCCTCAGATCCTAATATGGCTTTAGCAAGTAGCTCAAAAATACCCATCAGGACTCAAAGATGCAGCTGCTATGGTGGTTTTTCAGAACCTTAAAGGAGCATATAAAAAAATATCAGGAGAAAACTTTGCTATAAAAATTGTTGGTTGGAAAATAGAAAAGGTACTACATTTTGCTGCTGAATTATTAACCATTTGTTTTGATTTCTGTCACAGCAGGTTCTGCCTAGAATATGCTATGAAGTTTGTTTTGGGTTTGTTTTGTGTGCACTGAGCCTAAGCAAAAGCCTTCTGTGAAGATGTCAGTGCCATTTTGCTCTTAGAGATTGTAGCTTTCAGCTTGATGCTGTCTTGTAATGACACTACTCTTGTTCATCCTTGTTTTGATGTTCTTTTGATGTAAAATGCATTTTCTGAATGACTAGGTTTGCTCCTTGTTTATAATTAAGATTGCTAAAGCCTATTTTCACTGACTTTTTAATTATGCAGCATTTAAATCCAGAGTTTATTTTCTTTCAGAAGAATCCTCAGTGGACTATTAAATACAAAGATATCACTTTTGTTTCTATAAGTTCCTGAGTCACAAAGTGCTGCAGGAGAGCGTACTGAGGAAGTGTCACTGTGTGCTTACCCTGATCTCATACTTTTCTAAGTTTGTGCCATTGGTTAGTGCTGGAGGCGCGATGGATCTGTGGTGTCACCTGGTACAGATCCTTTATGTCCCTGTACACACAAAATGTATGTATGTCTTCATTCCTCGTGCCTTTTTTGGATCTTCACTTACTGCATTTTGCATTATGCAACTGGAAGTCACTTGTGGAAAGGTAAACATGTTTTAGGGTAATAGCCTAGCAGAACTTTCAGACTGCATCTCTGTTAGTAACCTGGACAGAGCTAGGAGTGGTGGCACGTAGTGGCCTGTGGTGTGTAACTGTTAGTGTGCTCCTGTGCCAGCCGGCATCGTCCCCGATGGTGTCTGGATGTGGGTTAGGGCAGCAGCGTTGAGCCAGGGACTATTCCAAGCAGGCAGATATGGATGAAGACTCCTCTTTGGGGAGTGAGCAGAAGGACAGAGTTTAGCCATATGGACATGGGCTGTGCCATAAAACTTGTGCTCAGGGGCAGCAAATTGGCCCTGGACTGCTTTATTTTCTATTCCAAGTCAGGCCTGTTGATTTCTGCACCGCAGTGCCAGGTTCTAAGACAGAATGCATTTACAGCTCTCTGTATACAGGATGTAATTTTAATGCCTGGCTTCCGTTGCAAAATATGTCACAGCGAACTTCAAGAGGATTGTTTATGTCCCCAGAACCTTAGGCTGGAATAATGACTCTAATTTATTTATGCATGTTATGTTTTATTCCATAAAGCTAAATGTGGCCTCAACACCTTGGAGTTATTGCTGCTAAGTAATGATGCCAGGGAGGGGTAGGGATTTTCTGAGCAGAGAAGATCTTTTCCACTCTGTAAGGATTTGAAACCACTGTCCTGTGTATCTGAGAAAGGACAGTGAAACTGAGGGGTGATGTGGCCTAGCTCCATAACTGAGCAAGAACAGATTGACTCTACATTAACAGTGAATGCTTGAATAAGCCAATAACCAGTGACCTTAGCATGGGCCCTGTCACACTCAGACAAGAGCTGGGGAACTCTGTCCTTGAGTAGAGTTCTGTAAATACTTGCGTGCTCTCTAATATGACTCAGTTTCTGTTTTAGATCTGCTAAGCGATACAGTTTGTGTACCCCCTGAGGAGAGACTCAGTCTCTTTCTCTATGGACATCTGAAAGACAGTTAGATCCCAACTGATCTGAAAGGGTTGTGTCATTTTTGGGGTATGATTTTATAATTCACATACCCGTAGTGTTTCCTGTGTCTTACATAATGGGTTAGGTTTGATAATATATTTACAGCTAATCAGGGTGTTCATAGGAGCATTGAATAGTTTTGTAAGCCAGTAGGATATGATATTAGTAGGTTGTAAGGTGGTTTTGACCAGGAGTTTAAATGAAAGCAAGAGAAAGCAACTGTAAAACCAAAGCACTAGAATTCTGTATGACTTTGAGTTTCTTTTTCTGTTCTCGACACCAATGTCTATACTATAAAAAAAAAACTGCACGGAAACATTCCCAAGTGCTGCACTGTCTACACTTCTACACTTAAAAGTGTTAGAAGAGGTAAAAACAGGCTTAGACCTGGGCCAACTAGGATTCTTCCGAATAACTTATGAGCACCATTCATGGATTAGCTACAACCAGGGACTCAGTCTGAGCGAGTACCTGGCCAGCTTGTTTTGGAGGCTGAGAGGGTTAAACAGTGTGAACAGGAACTATCTGCAAGCAGTAGCTGTCATCCTGAAGAACAGTCCTGGGCTTGTTCAGTTTTCTAGTACAGACACAGCTACAGCAAGCTGACTTCTATACCGTATAGTTTTGGAAGCAGTGCTGAAATGGGGAAGGGGAGAAAGAATAAATTTAACCTAATCCAGGATATATGGAGATGACAGAAATCACATTAAGACAGATTCTTAATTCCTTGCTGAATATCTTCTATTGGCTCTAAGCAGTAGTAGCACAAGAAAAATAACATTCATGAAGGGCCAGTGTGGATCCCTGGAGCCTCAGTAGGGACTGCTGAGAGACAAAGCTGTAAATATGTCATGATAGACTGAAAAGAAAGACATACCACTCTAGGGGGGAACTCAGAACATGAGCTGATGCTTACACACTGTGACCTGAGTGACAGTCTGTGAGACAGACTGATCATTGCTTCTGTGCTTTAGTCCTAGTTTTAATGCCTTAAAAAAAAAAAAAAGTAAAAAATTTAAAGCTTCCTCTTACCCACTACTCCCAACAGCACAGTTTCCAGGGCAAGCTTATTTACAAGTCACATGGACAACACTAGTTACTGCTTCAGATACAATGGGAGGGTGTTACTCTGCTGCTGATACAGATACAGTGATGAGAACGATCAGGTTACCATTCTTTTACTAACTCCTTAATCAAAGGTTTAACTATAATCCAAGAGAGTGTGCTGTGGCCACACTAAGATTCACATGCAAAGTCATTCACCATCAATGTCTAGTGGTAGTGGTTTGGTTTTCTCACTCCTGTCCTGAAGGACAGCTATTAATGACCAAAGTCAACACAACAACTGACCACCTTCACAATCAGAGAGCTGTCTGAACATGGAGAGTGAGCTGAGTTCCTACTTCTTTTGGGTTGGTCCTCCATGCCAGGATTTGAATCTCCTGTTGTGCGTGTCTCATGAGGATGTCATTCTCTGCGTTTATCAAGACGGTACTGTCATATAGTTCTGTAATCAATGTGACAGTTCCCTGGTCGCTAAGTAACTTCCTAGAAAAATAGTGTGAAAACAATGCGTGTTAGTCAGTGATTTAGGGCATTTTTAAGTAATCAAATGCAGCTGAAAATATTAATATGTAAGAACATAGGCCAAATCTTGGCCATAACCATGTCTCAGAACTATGTAAGGGTACTGCATACTCCTCTGCCCTTTGTGTGAGAAGGCAGAAATTAGTTTCATTTCCTGAAATGATTGCCATTCCTTTTGTTAACAGAGGCAGAACTTGAAGGTTGTTGAAGAAATGAGCCACTGGGAGTCTGATATAAGTTGAGTTACACCATCAGTAAATTTTGCCACTGTCAGTCACAGGCATTTCTCTGTGGCGTTTTAGCCTTGGCTCCTAGGCCCAGCCTAAACTATCTGGTTTCTTTTCAGAAGTGGCTGGTCCTGACACATAGTGTAGATTGCACAGCCTATCTGTTTTCAGGGCCTTGCCTTGGACTATGTTTTTTCTTTTAAAATACGCATAGTTCATCTCTAGCCATGTCCCCTTTTCAAATGGGAGACACTGGCAGCAAGAAGTAGCTGAGGGAATTCCTGACAGCAAGTCTTTCATTTTATTTGGCTGCTATAGGGGTTTTTGGTACACTAGCATGATTTTTTTTTTTTTTTTTGTGTCTGTGAATTCGTGTGAAAATGAATTACGGAGCTGAGGCCTGGCCTTCATTAGGAAGTTGCCCTGCTTTAAATTAATTCTCTGTACAGTCAAATGGGACCTTTGGGTGTTTGGAAAGGCCAACCACCAAATGTTTTCCCATTTTCATACACTATGGGAAGGAGTTCTCATCTTCATACTCTTGCTCCAGAGAGGTTCACCCTGCAGGACAATGGGTTGGTTAGTTTTCTGGCAGATAGGCAAATACATCATGGCAAACCTGAAAACTTATCTACTTTTCTAACTTTTCAGTTAATTTTGTTTTACCTTCAAAACACACATTTTCTGTTCCATGAGGTACACGAGTGTTTATCTCTGAAATATTGTCCCCTGATCCTTATTAGCCCTTTGAAACCAAATGCACACTGTGCATAAGTTACTGTGCTTAGTCCTTCAGCTAACAAATGGCTAGCTGGGTAAAAATAAACTAGTGCCTAAAGACTCTGGTCTCCAGCCCATCAGGGTACCTGCGTGTACAGAGCTAGAGCCCATGGTAACTTTTAGCATTTTGCAGTGTATGCACATATGTGAAAGGGAGACTGTGACTTTGTATGACCTTTATAAGAAGTTGGCACAAGGTTATATAGTTTACTTTGAGCTAGCTTATTTTGCTAGCTTTTGCACATATGGAATAGCATCTTCGTCTGCAGTAATCTCACCTATATAATGGTGTCAGAATCTGTCCTACCAGCTGAAGTGAGCTATTTCACACTGTATCTAATATTGTTTCCTTTTTATCTGTTGAGATAGAGTGCTTTACTAAGTATCCTGATATCCCATGGCTCTCTTTTTGGAACTCTGTTCACACATCTTGATTCCATCTGCACTCTTGAAGAGGCCCGTTAGGTGGAAGATGTATCTGTCAAACACATGTAGATTCTGGACAGCAGCCCTTTACGGGTCATGCCTTGAAACATTACTAATTTGATTTCAAAGGGAGCTGTTACAAAATGTCTTTTGTGTTGTTAGGCCTCAAGAGAAGAACCGCAGTTGGACCCAGTGAAATGCTGCATTTGCTATAGCCGTGAAGCCCCTTGTTGGAACAGATATAAGAATCAGTCATGTCTTTGTCTTGGAGCTTGGTACGTCTTCAGGAGGAGTCCCCTGATGAGAGAGGGGGATGGCTGAATGTATGTTAAAAGATCCAGGGGACAGAAACTTAGTGATCCACAGCATCCATCTGATGCTGTCCAAAGCTGTTGAGCAACCTCAGGAAATGACTGGAAATCTGACTCTTATTTGATTGTCCTGAGTCCTGAAAGTGAGATGATGGGTGCAAGAGGGTTGATGTACACATCTGTACACTCTGTGGCAGTGCTTTGAAGATCTATGTTGTAGCCTGTGGCTTTTTATGATGCAGTCATGTGCATTTCTAAGACCAAGAATTAGACACCTTTGTACTTGAAGTTAAGCATGACCATGACTCATTCAGCTGTCACTCTTACAGGCTTGGTGTGAGAATAATATGGATGGGAAGAAGTAGCCTAGACCCAAGACACAAGTTCACAAGTTTAAGGACAGGAGACCAAACACTGAAACAGCATCTGACAAAAGCAAATAATTGGTCAAAGTTTCCATATGTGTTTGGTCAAATTTCCAATATAAATTAATCCATTGTCTCATAGTAGTGGCTTTTCCCCATGGTAAGCTGTGGATCTTTACCCTACTTCACTATTTGCAGTTAGTTACTGTTGCTCATAGGCTGCACAATCTCTGAGCCCATTAGAGCTATAGTAGTAGCCTGACTGGCATTTGTAAACAGGCAATGCTTGGAATTTAGTAATACTCTAATTCAGTGCACTAGTGTGCCAAAATAAAGGTCATTTCAATTTCATGTTATGTCACACAGTTTTGAAGTGACATGTGTTTAATGAGTTTTCTCCAGTAAATGAACGACAGCAAGTATTACACTAATAGGCTTTGATGATATGCCCACCAAAAAAAAAAAAAAAAGGCAAAAATCTTTCCAAAAACATTAAACTGATATTTTAACAGAGAAAAAAAACAGAAACAAGACAAAAAATCAGAACAAAATTTTAAACTCCTACCTCCAAGCTTCTGTAATAAAGAAAATTAGGCTTTTTGGCCCTTTCCAGATGACAGTTTGCAGAAGTTCTACTGTAATTTATTAAAGTGTGCCCATCACTACAGAGCTTGAGGCTGATCTGATAGGGATAGGAGAGAGAGAGCATGAAGGGTGCCAGCTGAGCTTGTCACAGAAGCTGTATCACAAACCTCATGACAGGACCACTGAAAGAGGGAAAAGCTGGTCCCTATGTGTATGGAGCCTATAACTGCATAGAAAGGTTTGGAGTAGTTTCTGTCATCTCATATAGCAATGCCTGCTTGTTTTGCCACTCTGCCCAGTACTTCAGCTGGTTGTTCCCCAGCATCTTTCTGTCAGGCTATGGACTCAAACAGGCACAAACTGGAACATGGGAGGTGCTGTCTGAACATCAGGAAACACTTTTTCACAGAGAAGATGGTCAAACACTGACACAGGTTTCCCAGAGAGGCTGCGAAGTCTCCATCCTTGGAGATATTCAAAAGCTGTCTGGATGTAGTCCTGGGCAACTTGCTTCAGGTAGCTCTGCTTGAACTCGGTGGCTAGATCAGATGACCTCCACAGGTCCCCTCCAACCGCAACCATTCTATGACTCTGAGATTCTGTGACTGCTTGGTCAGGGCTGCTGACATCTTGTCATTCAAAGGCTTAAAGCTGTTGAACAAAATCTGTTACCCAGTCTTATTCTTGGGAATGTTGCTTTTGGTGTCAACAGTGAGTTGAGTGACACATTAAAAAGTTAATAGTTCCTTCAGTACAGAATAGGAGGGAGAACTGTTTTGATTCTTGGTGGTGTGGCTTTTGAGTGTGCAGGAGAGACCGTTCACTAGGGTAAACGCTAGTAAATTGCTGGTAGTGTAAGCACTGGTATTATACACCTTTCAGCAGTTTGTAACAAAGCCTATACCAGTTGGGTTTTGCAAAAGTTAGTTCTTAATATTCTACGTAATGTTTAGTAGTCAGAGAATGAACTGTCTTTTGAGCTGTTCACACACCAAGTCTTGTCTTCTTTTTGGTCACTACTCCCATTGAAGTCAAACTGATGATAATCTGTGAACTGAGAAGTGAATAATGTATTCAAAATAAAGTGTCCATCTGCCTGCACCTCCTGTCTGCCCCCAGTGAGCAATAGGAATATGAAAAGATCAGGACTAGTTTCCTGGCAAAATTTGGCATTAGGCTGCAATCTTAGAATGGGGCAGCTAAAGTAATTCTAATTAATTTCCTTTGGAGACACATTTTTCTGAACAGCACTGGTGGTGTTATACAGTACTTCATCTTAGGTACACAAACTGCAAAAAGACTGCTGTGTTGTATACAGATGCTACATCTTTCTATGTTGTTTAGCTGATCAATTGTTTTTTTTTTTTAATAATACAACCATTCGGTACCACTCTAAATTGTTTTATAATCTGTTTTACAATGTTTCACTACCATCCAATAATCATGCCAAATATAATGTCGTATTCATATTTTTCCAGTATGTGGACATGAACAGTTGTGTGAGCTTCCATGATAATAATATTTGGTTTACAAAATATTTTAACAAATTTTGAAGTGTTTCTAGTCATATCAAATTCAATGCCAGAAGATAAACAAAATGGTTTCAGGAATATTTATGATGCTCTTCTTGTTATTAAACTTAGCTTAATGCATTCATAGTAATAAGAAATGGAAGTTGTTATCTTTTGAATGCATGCGTCATGCCACTGAGAAGTCTCTTCAGACAAGAAAATACTGTGTCTTTGCTACTTTTCAACTGGTACAATGCCCAGCAAAGTCAGTAGAAATTATCTTCTGAGCAGAGATAGCAGGATAGCACTGCACTTCTCTTCCTTTGTCATAGATTTCTGTATAGCTGCGCATACATTGTTTTTAATTGGTTCTGTTATCTGTCAGGGTGAGTTATTCTTCAGATCCCCTTTTACATTCTAGGTACGCACTGTCGTTGCGGTGCCTCTCTGCTGGGTACCGCGATTGATCAGCCCCTGGTACCAGCACTTGGGTACTTGCACTCGGAAGAGGGGCTCAGAACGTGGGGAATTGTGAGAGGGCTGGTGCCAGGGATGTCAGAGCCAGTAACCAGCCTGGTGTTATGGGCTTGGGGGGAATCACCCCCTGGGACTGCAGCTGTGCTGCGGGACTGAAGGCAGGTTGGATTGCAGACATATAGTAATGCTTAAAGACTGGCTGCGCTGTCAGAGCATCATGTCTCTTGTTTCACAAGAGAATTGTATGCAGTCTTCAGGCCTTTCATGTCTTACATTTTATCCTGAGACTCATCTCCCTTTGAAAAGACATTAAAAAGGGGCTTGGCATGCATGTGGGTAGGATTTTTTCCTAGTAGGAGAGAAATTTTTCAGAATTTGCATGCAAATTGTTGGAAAGAGGGAGCACACTTACGTAAACTTAGAGCACATGAAATGTGAGAGTAATGTGTTCTGTAAATGATGCATTTGTTTGTATGAGTGATCACAACCAAACAATGCATCCTAATTGTTTTTTTTTCTTTAGAATAATCACAGAATCACAGAATGTTGGGGATTGGAAGGGACCTCGAAGATCATCTAGTCCAACCCTCCTGCCGGAGCAGGAACCTAAATGAGATCACATAGAAAGGCATCCGGGAGGGGTTTTGAATGCCTCCAGAGAAGGAGACTC
>NW_010294990.1:0-5442 GCF_000700745.2 Antrostomus carolinensis
TCTGGCATCCAGCCAGGGTCAAGCCACCACATCCTCTTAGGGCAAATGCACCAGAGGCAGAAAGAGGAATAGCAGGCAATTTCTCAGTATTAATAAAACATTTAAAGAAAGAAATACTTGCTCTAAAGTTCTTATCTTCTGTAAATTCCCAACGCCTAGTGACCCATCAGGTGCTGGCAGCTCTCAGACTTCTGCATTTCAGTGCCATTCATCCAAACAGCTACTGCCTGTCTCGCCCCTGAAAACTCATTTCAGAATTAAAGTTCTGGTTTTCTGCATTTGTTTTCCACTGCCTATCCTAGCCAAAGCTGAGCTTCAGAGAAAATGAAGGCAAACATCACCACACCGGCAGTCCTTAGATGTCAATGCCAACTTTATCTTTGGTCAAAAGGTAACCACACTGACACCTGACATGCTTTGGCTTTCCTTTTTTTCCAAAGCACGCCTCCTGCACAATATGGTACATTAGACATAGAAGAATTACAACAAGGGGGGCCACAAATGCACTGCTACTGCACAGCTAACCCCACTGCCATACAGATGAAACACATCCATCAGAGATTTCCAATCTGTCACTAAAACATTTTAGCATGTCCAAACTAATTATATTTGCATGCACAAAGTAATCTAGAGCCCACCAAGTAGAGAAGTTGAAGGAATGACTCAGAATACAAGTAAGCAAACTAGCAGCTTTTGATGCCTCCAACTCTTTCCAGGATCACTGAAAGCTGCCTCTCCCTCTGTGCAAGTTGCACTCTGCAGATGTTACACAGTATATGATCTTGATCCTACAGAGCCTCAGTAAAGCTCTACCTACCACAGCATTAAACCAGGTCTTTGAAAAGCTCTGCTCGAAAGAAGGTAAAACTAAGAGCTGTTACCAGAAATTCAAGTAATAATGATTCCCCTAAGTGCCATAAACAATTCACAATGCTGGAAATTCAGTAATTTTTTTTAATGGAACAACTATGATTCCCCCTCTGCATCTACCATTGGTGAGAATTTAAAATACCACTTCAGAAATTTGAAGTTCATCTGATAAAAGCAAAATAGCACTGTTCATGCAATGTCAGAACACCTTAAATCTTATGCAAGCCTTTAACCTTGGCTTTCAGAAACAAGAACGTAAGTTTCTAGCTGCACCTATGTGACTCCATTCTCCCCAGCGGAAAAAGGCTATTTATTACCGCTCAACGACGAGTTTTCAGCAGCGCAGGGAGCCCCAGGAGGGCAGCAGTGCCAGCTGCCTTTGTCAGACAGCTGTGGCTCTGTTCCCAAAGCACCAGCCAACCTCAGCAGGTTAAGAGCACATGCTACATTCTTCACCGGGATGTGGTTTGCGATGTAAATGAGGTTGCGCTCTAAACTTGCCTTCAGAAAGCACTCTCAGGAATCCAGATCAGCCATTTCCCCCTTGAAATCTCTCATTCCCAGAAGGAAAGAAAAAACCTAAGCTTCCCTAGCAGTAAGCATCTGCCAAGAAATTAAGTGTTCCCATCCAAACCCTCCTCCCTTTTCTTAACCTTTCCATTTCTTGCTGTATTATAAATCACTCCAGGGAAACACCATGGACTCTGAATATTCAAGTTACATTCCTAAGTGGTAAACCATCAAGTTGTACTAGCTTATTTAAAATAGTGTAGTCTATCTGCATAAGCAAGTTGTATATTGCTTTTTTTATATTAATTGTTACATGGGTTAAGGGCTATAATAACAGGAAGTTAAACTAACCCTGATTATGGAAACTGCTATGTCTGAAACAGAAGAAATATCATAACAGTTGAACAAAGCTTTGGGGAATGCAAAGATTAGTTCACTTGGCTCCAAAATGGCTTGTCATATAACAGCTTTTTTTCTTTTTTTTTAATTAGAATATAAGAACAGCTGATGCTTAGTCAGACAAGAAGCAGCACCTTTCAAAATGCTGGAGCTCTGGTACAAGACAGCAGGTAAGCTTTCTCTCCTGCAAGAGCTTCTCCTACACATACATCCTCCAATTTTGGCCTGTGAGTATTCCTGTATTAAGAAGCTCCTTATCAAATCTTTTGTATTCATAGAAAGATGTTGTAGAAAGGAAGAAATAGTTTAAGTACGACTGAGACTATGTATCACCAATGGCAGTCAGGATGTCAGCCTGGAAGCAGAGACACAACAGAAGCCCCAGCCAGTGGTAAATGCTTTCACATGGCATCAACTGGCAGACTGTTTTTTCTTTACCACAAGAGATGATTTACACATCCAAGGGGCATTTCAGTTTCCTATAAGTGGTGACAGAAATTAGGAAAATAACATGAAGGGCACAGAGGAAGCCACATTCACTGAGGGTTCAGTGATTGTTTTAGTTGCACTTCAGCAGATTTTTAGGTATCTAATTTTGGATACTAGATGTATAATGAAGTAGCACTGAGAACGTGGAGGCTTTGTGAATACCAAACCATGGCACATGTGAAAACATGGTAGTCACAGAGGACATATTCCTAACTCTGACAGAATTCCTACACGATGTTGGCCACTTAGGTTAACATAACAGAGGTAGCTCTACTGCACATACGTAGGGAGAGGAGCTGTGCTCATCACGCTGCACAGCAACATCAAGCCATTTTTGAACTGACATATCTGTGTTGCACTTAGACCTGACATGTCCCAGCGGGGGATCCTGCTTTGGAATTTAGAGGAGCACTACATCACTTTGCTGTGTCTTAAAAGCATTTTGTAAGATAGTATTTCCATGTAGGCTTCTGTCTATGCTCTCTGTTTCAACTGCTGAAGCAGCAAAGATCCAGCTCAATGGTGCAATGGTGCAATGTTTGTCTTGCTACGGTTCATGTTGGGTATGTGCTGGACATGAGATGGGTAGAAAATGACAGACAACTCTGCCAAATATTGCATGTATGTAATACAGGTTTGACTAGCTGAGAAATCCCCCTGGGTGAATTAAAAGCCACAAGTACACATTGCAACAATAAATTCAACTGACATGAAGTAAGTCCAGAGTCTTGTCCTAAAAGCCAACACCCTCACAGAACCACGCAAGGAGTTTGGCAGACCTTTCCCCCACCACGCGCACTCGTGAGGCCGCTCCAGTCCAGAGGGAGATGGGTATTTCCCTTTAGCGTTGGAAACCTGTTTGGGATGGGCAAGCCAACAGCCACATGTCGAGGAGGCAATCCTGCTCTGCCTCCCAGGGACTGTGTGGCTCCTTTGCTGGGAAGTTATAATGGCAAAGAGATGACAACATGACAGCTGTACAAGTCTTGATACCCCTGATTTTGTTTTTGCTTTAACACAATTTTTACTTCAAAACCACATTTCAATTAATGAAATCTTGTACTTTCAGTTTTAGAGGGGGTTTTTTTGCAGAAAATTCACGTTGTGGTACAGCAATGTAGTATAACAGATTCCAGCAGGAGACAACCACAGCTCGGAGTGGACCTCTGTCCTGTGAGGAACATTTGACAATGCATTGCCATTATCTGCCTTCCTCACTGGAAAAACAACGTTTCCTTTCCAAAGCACATATGTTAAAAAAGACCAGTATTTGAAGACTTTTAGATTCTCCTATTGCTATATAATGAGAAAGGGAAGGAAAAAGCAAGTCATTAAAAGGAGGTGACCTTTCTGCCAGACTACAGTTTTCACACAGTGAGAAAAAGATATTAATAGAACGAGCACTTGCAGTGCCCCCTCCATTAAATGAAGTTTTCTCAGTTAAAAACAATACCAAGGAAAGAAGTTCTGAAAAGAAAGCAGCTGTGCCACTTGGAAGGCACTTAATGCATTAAGTTGCATGCTTGTTTCTTCCTTTTTACCAATAAAAATGACTGATTGAGACCCAAATACTTCCGTACTTTTCAAGAATACAGAAGAGAGATGCTACAATATCTAAGCTGGATAAATGAACTGTAACATCTGATTTCCGCGTGAAGAGCTGCAGGTTTTACTATGTTTATCCTGTGAGGCCATTCACAGGGGTTGCACACAACACATGCTACTGTGACAGAAGTGACGTGACTATGGTGACCACACTGTGGAACCACCTCATTCTGCACAGAGGGAGGGAGCAAGGGCTTCAGGAACGCCCCAGGCTGCAAGCCCCGGGAACACCCTGCTGCTCCCTAGCTTCTCCAGTGACGTGCAATGGGAAGCTGGGAACAACAACTACAAACCACCACAGCCTGACTCACTGCAAGTCCCTCTGATCTAAACTAAAGCTTCACCTCTACTTACGCTCAACTCAGTAAATATGAAGACAGTTTCAACAAGTCAGTGGCAACTACAGTCTAAATTATTTACCAACAGTGCTCCATTGCTCTGTCAGCATCCCTGCCTCTGAAGCACAACCACCAAATTAATTAAAACAAAACAAAACAAAACAAAAAAACACCCTAAAAAATACTGCTTTCTCTTCATTCTTCTGAAGTAGGTAAAAGGAGCTCCCGTAAGTGCCAGCAGTTGCTGCAAATAAGCCCAGAGACAAGGCTACTCACTTGCCAGCACCAAGAGCTAGCCTGAGTATTGCTGGCAAAGTTTTTTTTAGTGCTAACTTAGTAGCATAAATGCCTGTCAAATGAATTATTCATATGATGAATAGTCTTCTTCTTAGTTTGGTTTATCATGATAAGCTGGAAAGAATCACAGCATCTCTTCATGCAGGCAGGAATGACTTCAGAGCGCTCTGGTTCAGATGTGCCCAGCCTAATTCTATTATTAAACTGTTAAGACTTGAGGAGCGAAGCTAGACGTCACTCATTCCACTTAGTCAGACTTAAGTGCCTGAAAAAAAAAAAAAAAAAATCTCTTCCTTCAGCAGCTTTCAACATATTTGAATAAAACTGACTGTGAAATATACTGAGAGCATAACAGATGGCTTGTTCTGAAAACAGGCAGCAAAACATGTCAAGGGGATGGACACAGAAAGTATCTTTCAGCAGTGAACTATGGAGCACCAGTCAAAGGCAAAAGCTCAGCTATACCGCTAGCTCCTTCCAGTTTATAACAAAGATTAAAAGCAACCTTCAATTTCTCAGATTTGGTGTAAAAATGAAATCCCTAATCCAGTTTCCTAGTACAGAACCATTAAATTGTAGTATGTGGTAAATGAATGGATTACACTAGCATGCTTCTAATGTTTCTAACATTCACATGCAATAATTCAACAGTCAAGCTTGATTTAAGATTGACTGAATTTAGCTTGGAAGGAGAGATTAAGAGAAATCACACCATAAAACTTGTTAAAATGAAAGCAGTAATGAGAAGATGGGACAGACAAAAATCTAAGGTTATAACTCTCAGCTTGAAGAGCAACTGCTTAGGACATCATATAACTTTGGAAACAAAAGTGGTCGAGGATGAGTATCAGAAATGAGCTGTGGAACAACCTTCCAGGTTGAAGTTATGGAAGTTTCAGCATTTGATGAGAGAGGGGGGAGAGAGAGGGGGGGG
>NW_010294990.1:5458-15975 GCF_000700745.2 Antrostomus carolinensis
GAAAGACTGGGTCACTCAGTTTAATATCTTGCTACTGTATATAATGCAATATAGAATATTTAATTAACTGACTGAGCCTTACCTTAGTGTTGCTTCTCAATTCTCTTATTACTCAAACAGGCACCAGAAAATGAAACGCCAAATATACAGCTGTGATCTAAAGAGCAATATTGTCTGACCTACCGAACAGTTACTCTGCACTTCTGCAGTAAACTTCTGGGTGGCTTCTGTTCAAAGTCCATTTAAATTAATCTATTTTTAAAAAGATCTCTGATGAACAGTAGAATCTAACAAAACACATCTTTTTAATGAATTTATTTTTTTCTTTTAAATTTACTCTTGCTTTAAAATGTACCTGCTATTACCATGGAGCAATGCAAAACGTGTCTTTAAGAAAAGGTTCATGTTGTATTTGTGCTGGTACGCAGCACCAAGCACACTCCGACCCGAGCGCTGGCAAGAACACTGGCGAGGGCAGAGCAGCATGGATGACGTGATGCAGGGCTGCCTGGAGAAGCTCTTCTGGCCAGATCCGACTCCCGCTCCTTGAAGTCGGCTCCATGCCCCCTTCCCCTGCCTCTTAAGGTTATGAATGAGTGACTGCCTCCCAATTTAGTCTGCCACTACCCTGTTCCCAAGAGAAAGGTCATTCAAAGAAGGCAGGTCTCAAGGCATAAATTGTTTTTCTTAGGAACTTTTAAATCCCTTCAGAAATTGCCTGGTTGGTTAAGCAAAGCTAGAGCCTTCAGTTTAAATTTTGTACATATTACCTGTCTTCAGATCAGTTCTCAGACTAACATTTCTTTTCCTCTGGAAGGTCAGGCTGGAGGAGCGCAGGATGACGGCACATCCCACCCCGCAGCACAGGATGACAGCACATCCCACCCCGCAGCACAGCCCCATCGAGCGTGATCCCAGCCAGCAGCCCCTGCCCACTCTGCGGGGTACAGAGGGATGCCCTGACCCCACCATGAGGCACCATCAGCAGGGCTGCAGAGGCTACAGCTCAAACTGCAGCTGCCACAGCAAGAAAATGGCATGACACAGCCCGAGTGTGGGAAGGCCACTATTAGGAGACTTATTGTCCTCCTGGAAGTCTTTTATGCAGCAGAAAAGAAAGAAGAAAAAGCCCCTGTCCTCTACACTCACAGCAGCACACGTGTGCACGCTCGGAGTCAACAGCA
Source organism: Antrostomus carolinensis (assembly GCF_000700745.2). Classification (NCBI taxonomy): domain Eukaryota; kingdom Metazoa; phylum Chordata; class Aves; order Caprimulgiformes; family Caprimulgidae; genus Antrostomus; species Antrostomus carolinensis. Next base: position 6,643 of record NW_010294990.1, read on the forward strand.
ATGGCTGAAGTAACTGGTAATTACAACGTTTCAGAAATGGCTTGATTTCAAGTTGATAATATGCTTAGAACTATTAGCCTCTTCCATTACCAGATGGGCTGTATAATGTGAAAAATAAATTACAAAACACTTCTCAGGGTTGCTTAAATGACTGATTTGTAGCTGCAGGCATTTAGTAAGTTGCGAATGATTATTGACGTAAAAGAGCAACTCTAGTGGGGACCACAGTAATTAGTCTTTAGAAAATTCATTGGAACATCATCAGGGAGAAGAACAAGAAACCTAAGTAACTTATGCACCAAGATTATACAGTTGTCAAAACCTGCAAAAATTTAAACCAAACAAAGACAGCATATAATATGCAGCACCTGTGAATTTATTATCTTATCTAGCAATATCACTTTTCTTTTATAAGAAAATATCAATTAAGTTAAGCATAGAAAATAACACACAGTTTTGTGAGCCTAAATTACCACTTCTACCACCACCAAATATCTTTCTCCAATGTTTCTCCTGTGCTACGACATAATGTAAGTGGCATCCCTTTCTCATTTTATCTATGGCAATGCCTAAGAAAGTGAGCCAGACATTCAAGGAATAAAACAATTAAATTAGCTGGTGCCTTAATTTCTTGACATTTACATACTTTTAGCATAATAATGATGAATATTACAAAGTCACTGAACTACATACAACATTTTGAAACTTATTTTGATAACTAGATTTGAAAAATATACATGTGCATGTAGGTGTAAGTATATATAGAAAACTTTACAAACATCTGTATGATTCTCAGCTTCTGAGAGAGAAACAGATAGTAAATATTGTTGAAGCTCAACGTGAAATGAGTACGGAAGAAGCATGACTATTTCCAACCTGAAAAACAATCAACTAAGGAATCCAGCAGAGTGGTCCCATTTCAGCTGGTTATCATATCTGCTTTCCACAGCGCTTTCTGCCTGCGCAGACCCTTGGCACCAAACAGGTAAGGGCAGTTTAGGCAGCACAGCACCCTCAACGCCAATTCATCCCATCCAGTGCTTTTAATAAAAACTTGCGTGTACCCCTGATGTTACATGGTCTTTCTGCGTGGAGCACTGTCTACAAATACCTCTCAACTTGAGAGCAAACAGTGGAAATGAGTGATTTGATTTTGGAGGTAATGAAAATGCAGCAGTGGAAGGGAAGGCAGCAGTGATGCAGGTAGAACAATTTCTTAGCAAGAAAACAATTCAGACAGAGCCTCTCTGCTGCATACCATCTGACTACATGGCACAAACTCCTTAATTTTACTGCCTAAGCTTTTGTTGTAACCATGCGACCAAGCCAAAGCTGGGCTATTGCACACCAGCAGAGAATCTAGCTTTCCACCTCCAGCCTGCCAGTAAGAGTAATAACAACAAATTGACGCAATGTAGTACGTAACAAATAAAAACTAAGATCCAGCACTGAGCTGTTAGCATGTGACGCTAATAAATATCACCTATTCTCAACTATTTTAAGACTGTATGTAAATGTCACTTAGATACTACAAAGGAATTTTAGTGTTCCTGATTCTCCAGTCCAGTTACATCTTACCATGAATTACAAATCATTTCACTAGGGTTCAGTTATTCTTTATGGAGGTCAGCAAATCAAGTTAACTAGCTGAAAAATTGTTGAATATAGCACCTTGAGAAAAAACATAATGTGTCACGACCTGGTTCTACCTCCTGCTATCCAGATAGGCTTAGGCTTACTCAGCTATCATCACACACTCCATAGCCTGCCAACTCAAGTATTTCCTTTTAAAATAAACATTTGAATTACAGATTATAGAGAGCAGTCTGTTTTAGCAGGTGCACTGTCAATCCCTGCTGTTCTCAAGTTTTGCCTTACCTACTCAACGTCAAAAGACTATGTTGCTAAAATTACAGAGGATGCCAAAAATTTGTCCACAGCTGTGCTGGGTAAAGCAGAGAAGAACAGATTTAAGCTTTAATTAAGAGACTCAAAAGTATATTCCATGCGGATAAACAAAGAGAGAAAGGTCCCCAGCCATCCCAGGATGGGTGCATCAGTGTTTCAACAGTCTTCTGACCTTCAGAAATGGTATCAAGCATACGAAATGCAAATACAAGAAGGACTGCAAATGGCAACTCTGCCCCGTACCTCTGTGCCACACTAACTGGCAGGGTCAGACTGAGCAGGAGCACATGTGGAACCAGCTGCAGATGTTTCTGGACATGTCACCTGCCCCAAAACATGCAGCTTCCAAGCTCTGCCCTGCCTAGCAACTGTGCACTCCCCTCTCTTGTACAGCAATGTCCAGAGGGTTTTGTGAGATTTAATAAAGCTCTACAGACAAAATTATCCAAATATTTGTATACCAACTATGTCCATGGCTCAAGAGAGACATTTAGTAAGTCTAGAGAGACAGATCTCTGCTGAAGAATTTCAACACTGGAGCTGCTTTATCCATGTAATTGTCTCTTAAATTCACCAGCATTTGCAGACTTGTTAATTCGTTCCCTTCAAACAGGATAGCAGCTAAGTAATAACGGGGGAAGCAAAAAGCCTTAAAGGCCAAGAGAATTAACTGCATCTTACTAAAGCTAGCAAGGTCATGCATTATTCATGTACGGAGGATGGGAGTACACTCATCATCTTAGAGGGCTATAGGGAACTCTAAATCTGAAGCTCCCGAAATTTGTAGCCGTTAAAAAGGCTAGCTGCATTATTTTATCTGAAAGCACATGATAGTTAACTGCTGCATTTCTCACAGAGCCACACGTAGACAAAGGGACTGCTTCCAGTCCTCACAGACACTGCTGGAGCTCCTGGTGCAGAGCTAACAAGAGAACTTGACTTTTCTCCCCCAGATGCAGTAAGGGAACATGGAGGAATATTGAAGCCAACTGATATTCCTAAACGCAAGAGAGAATTCTTGTGTTACTAGAAGATGTCAGAACATGGGGCTGTTATACAGCATGCTTTCACGGGCCCTAACGAGACCATCAGTCTTTAACGTTCGGCAATACACAATCTTTTACATTAATAAAAACACAGAAAATAACGACTTTGTGCTAAAAGCAGCCCTTTTCAATTAAACTATTTACATCCTCTATGAAGTGCCAGTTCAAACTAATATCGCCTGTTTGCAACCTTCTTTCTAAAAATACACCTTTATAGTAGTAGCTATTATTTCTCTACAGTATAATCATGGAAACTGCATGACTGCATTGCTTCTAGTCCATGTGTTAAATAAGTGAGCTCATTTTGTAGAAAATTTCACACCCATGTCTGAAATCTGTCTGTTATAACACAGTATTTACTTTTCACCTGGGCTGTAAACTATTAAAACCACAATGTCAAATCTTGCAGACAAAACTCACATTCACTGAAATCCTAACTAAAAATTGAAGAATTTTAAGCAATGCCATTCATGGCAAAGATAGTGTTGCCAACAGAGGATTGAAGAATCTCAAAGAATTATTTCATATTTGTCAACAAGCTCTCTTTATGGGGGTGCCTTCCCCTGAACTAAGCTTTGCCAGCTGACTATCCTCAATTTCTACTTCTCCTTTATTATTTTACATAACTGATATGAGTTGTTAAATGATGTGCACTAGTTAAAACATGGAACATGAACAATGACTCCACTAAAATATTCTTGTGTCAACCAACCACATCGCATAAGCAGAATCTCCAGATCTAATGAACTATCGACCCTTTTTCTCCTTCTACACTACAAATCTAATGAACTATTGATTCTCTCCTCCTTCCCCCATTTTCTGCGTTGGCTATGCATGCCCTCCTCCACTGTCTAAACCTCCTGTTCTGTACAGCCTTTACGCTGGGCATGAGCTCATCCTTCGCCATTTCAGCCATGCCTTTCTCTATCTGAACAGCTGCTGGTCTGTCCCACGGTGGGTGTATGACAGCAAAACTCTCAACTCAGAAATACAAGACTGGATATTGAGCGGTGCTCAGCAATAGAAGAGCATTGCAAAGGAGCTGGTTCTCCACTCAGGTGTCTGTCGTCCTACTGCAAGCTGGAGCTGCTGCAGTACATACCTGTCACCTCCTGCCCTCCACGAGGCCCAATCCTGCAGCCATGAAAACCACCGTACCACCCTGGGGGTGATGCTGCCTGCCGGTGAAGCACGGTAGGAGAGCTACCTCTGCTCACTCCATCCTCCTCACCCCTTCCACACAGTTCAACACAAGAGGATCCTCCTTGCTTTCTGGGGGGCTTAGCACAACCCAGGTACCCCAGAGAAAGCCCATTTCTTGCTTGTTTTTTAAGTCAATGGTAGTACTTGCTGTGCTCTGAAAATAAACTGATGCTGCCTGCCGGTGAAGCACGGTAGGAGAGCTACCTCTGCTCACTCCATCCTCCTCACCCCTTCCACACAGTTCAACACAAGAGGATCCTCCTTGCTTTCTGGGGGGCTTAGCACAACCCAGGTACCCCAGAGAAAGCCCATTTCTTGCTTGTTTTTTAAGTCAATGGTAGTACTTGCTGTGCTCTGAAAATAAACTCCAAGTGATGTCTCCGATTCCTCAAAAAGCAAAGACCATGAGCCCAATCCCCTCCCATGAGGAAAATATTTAATGCTGACTGCTCCAGGCCCGCACACTGCCCTGCACAGCGCAGACACACCAAGGCATAACACAGACAGCCACCTGCCCCGCTGCTGCTTCCCAGGCCAAGGTATGGCTTTAACCTCCACAACCTCATGACAAAGACAGAGGTGTTTCACTGTTTACAAGAGGTTTATCTGTACTTTCCCCCACTGAATCTTTTCCTTTGCTGTTGACAGCTTCTCTGCAGGCAGGGCAAGTGAGGAGAGAGTCCCACACAGTGCAGACAAGGACAGAGAAGTGTCACATACTTGGCTGTTCCAGACAGATCTGCCATAATGAAAGTTTAACTAAAAGTATAAAAGTAAAGAGTTGGTTTTCAAGTAAAATCCTTCTGTAATTCTCTAAACATATGGAAAAGCTTCACTTATCACCTGTCAAACACCATTTCAGCCAGGAGTTTCCCTCCCCCAACACCCTCTCTTTGCTGGCCACCAGGCTGATGAATTACTGCTTCATTACAACACCACCACAGACCTTTTCATTGTTTTACACAGCCTACTTTCCTTTCACAAATCCCCACCCTCCTCCCTGGTGGATACAGACATGTAATTCCATGACAAAGCTCTGCTCAGCCAAATACCTTACTTGCAGTATCTTCTCTAATATTCACCATAAACCAACCAAAGCCAGCTGCTTCATCACATACACATACCAGTTCTGCAGATCTCAAATATGTGAAGTAAATCCTTTATCTTTGGCTTGTTATTCTATTTAAGAAAATAGAGTTTAAATATGAAATGAAGTTGCTAAGTTGGTGGCACTTACAAGACTTGTTTTTTGCACATCAACTTGGCAGTTTTTCTGCGTTGGAACAAATTCCCCCTAGCCTGTTCACAGAGAAGCTATTACTTCCATTACCTCAGAGACACAGACCTTGGCCATGCATCAGCTTCCTGCTCTTCCTGGCAGCTGAGTCCTGCAGAGCTCGAGCTCACCTCTGGGTTTGCATCTCCCACCACCTTCCACCTGCCTTGGCTGAGCAGACGGGGTTACTTTCTAGGAAGGAACTGTCACTTCTTTCCTCCCCAGAGTCCCAGGTGATGGCAGGAACACAACCCCAGGATCAAACAAAACAGTCATCATGCTGGCTGCCCAGTCACTCTTTTTTTAGAAAAACACACTGTTTACGTTCAGTAAGCAGAGAATAAGTGCATTAAGTAGTTTTATCACCCATTCTACCTTCTTCGCTTTTGGTAGAATTTGCTCAGCCTTCATTATAAAAACAGTGTTTCTTTGTCTTTTCTGACTTGCTTAAAAAAAAAATTAGATGTAGAAACCTGATTGACTGCTTAAAAGCTGAATTAAAGTAGAGTAAGTTTCAACACGCATGAAAAAAGAAAACTAACTCTAAGCTTTGGTCTAGGAGATCTGGTGGCCACAGACTGTGCCCACTCCCATAACATGTACAGGGCACTGAGGGAGAATGAGGGACAGCAGTGTGACCAGCAGAAAGGTCTTCGGGCAATTCAGTGAGAGGTGTCCCTGCTCTCAGTTATAACACATTTCTGCTATAAGATCTGAAAAAAAACAAAAAACCAAACTACCTAACCCCCTACCCACCCAAAACAGGTATAACACAGCTTTGGGCCATCTCTGTCACAAGGGACGGGCTGAAAGCAAATGCAAACATGGACTTTTAATGGTTTGCTTTGTGCCCTGCTTTCTGATACCTATATATACTAAACCCTTCTGCTTAACTGGAACAAATGAACTTGGCTGCACAGCACAGTTATGGGATACATTAATATAAATAATATATAAATATTAATAACAACAAGCAATAAACTTGACATTTAGAGTTTGTGTTTCAAAACTACATCCCCTCCTCCAATTCTGAGAAAGTTTTAAGAACTCATGTTATTATGAATTATCTACTTGACATATTATTTCCCACCTGGAATAGCATTTGATTTCTTTATTATTGTTGTAAATTTATATGTGAATGCTTCAGACCTATTACTACTAAATAATTTAACCATCATGTGTCTCCAAACCTGTCTGCAGGAAGAGGCCAAATGAGATAACTGAATGCAAAAAAGAACAGTTGAATCATAAGCTACCAGAGATGAGATGTAGGAAGATTTCCACTTCATCAGCCCACATCACAATTCTCACTCATTGAGAAGACCTCAAACAACTCCACAGAATTATTTCCTATTCAGAATTTAATTTCCACTGGGAAAAAGTTGCTCACGTTTTCCTTACCAGGCAGTGCATCACCACTGCATACATTGGGTGATGGGAAACATGCTAACAGTGATGAACTACTACCCAAAACTAACTTTCACACAGCCTCCTCCTCTCCCAAAATACTCAATGTAACAAAAGCCTCATTGTGGTGGCTCCAACCCAAGGCAAGCAGATGCTCGCCAGATGCTGCCAGACTGGGAAGTGAGGCAGAAAACGGTGCCTCAGCTGTTACGAACACAACGGGGCTTGATCTGCTGCTATTGAAGTCAGCGGAAGAGCTCCACTGCATTTCATGACAGCAGACAGTCACTGACAAAGGCTTATCCTCTGCAGGCAAACATCCAGAATGCCCTAAAAAAAGCAGCTGTCTGAAAAATGGCCTCATCTTTCTATCATTTCTCAGGCTCCGGAGATGCATCCACCAGCTTACCTTGCTCTGACCAACAAGAGATGTCCTCTCTGTCAAGGCCAGATGTGTTCATACTGGGCAGTACAAGAGACACCGATCACTTCCGAAAGACTCTGTACTGTGTAATTTTCTGAACTATTAATCTTATTTTATCTTCTGCTGATATAACCTGAGCATTGCGTACAGTTACCCATCTATGTACATTCCAAAGTCTACTGCTTCAAACACTGTTTGGGGCTAATAATACTATGAGAAATGTTTTGTCTTGAAAAACTAATAAATATGTCATATCCCTAGTTACAAAACCACTGTGGTTCACCAGAACTTCTGAAAGGAGCAGAAACGGAAGACCTCTGCATGAGGATTCCATCTAACTTAGACTGAAAAAAATGTGTATTTATTTCTAACAGTACTTATGTACCTTCTGTTTATGCTTCAGAGCAATAACTGACCTTGAACAAAAGAAAATCCCCACAAAATACTCTTCACCTCAAGACACATCAGCACTAGAGACTATCCCACAGTCAGTGGCACAACCTGCAACAGCATAAAGCTTTTCACAGTTTGGCAGCTTTCTATGTTGTGACATTTAAAAATCAAGATTCAAGAAACAGATATACACAATTATTCTCCTTAAAACACCGTGGGGTTTTTTGTCCTCTAGAGAGGCTAGAAGAGAAAGACAGAAGTAGGTAGTGTCTCAGGCAGTGTGGGAGAGCTGCTGCACCCTGCAGCATCAGAGAAAAGCAAGCACAGAGCCATGGCATCTAACACTTGCAGATGACTAATGTTGCCTCTTGAAGTGGGCAAAGAAACTTATGATGAGCTGAAACAAGGAGTCTTCTGTAACTTTCCATTTGTCAGTCCTTGCTGTCCAGATACCGCCTGTGTTTATCATAGAGCAGATCAGTGAGTCCACACACTGGGTCTTAAACATGTTGTGCTAACAGTGGGGCTGGAGAGCTGATACTACTAGTCCTAACCAGCAGCTGCTCCAGGATCATCGCTTCCATGAAAAGCAACAGGTGCTTGTTCATAAAAAACAGATTTATTCTCTGAGACTGTCTTCCTGAGGACCATTATCCACAGATACACATGCCCTCTGGATTGGATTCCTTCTCCTCATGCTTGCATTTCCCAGGATTTATAGAAAAAAAAATCTGGTAGTCTGCAACCATATGCCAATGGGCTTTTACCATCTTGGATGACCACTAGCCAGGGAGGGACCCAGTCTCCAAGAACTACACTCCTTGGAAACCAGCACACCTTGTCTGCACAGACTGCACTTGCTTCTTCATCTGTTGCATTTAGCTTTCTTTATTTCTTTCCTCAAACTTGCTGCAAAAGTATTCTGAATCATTATCAAGCTATGGTGATACAATGTTAAGGGCTGCATTTTAACAGAAAAAAAAGCAGAACACAAGTTTTGCAAAACCTCTATCACTCTGTATCATCTATCTATACAAAAGCATTTTTTTAGAGCGTAGTTCTAGTGTTGAAGGAAATGTTATTTTGCAACACTAAAAGTTCAAATCCATACAAAATATATACTACCTAATTGCATGCAGACAATTGCACACTGAGATCAAACTAAACACTAAACATTTTAATGTAAGCTATCTAATAATAAATTTCAAAACCTACAACAATTAAATGAAAAGTTATCAATAGAAATCTTATGGTGACAAATTGGGTTTTTAATAAAGGAGAAATAAAACAAAGAAACATGTTTCAAAAAATATCCTGTAAATCCTAATCTGATAATTTATCTTTTTCCAGTTGCAGGGTGATACAATTTCAAGTTTCAGAACTTGTTTCTTCGGTTATCAGAAGGATGAATGTTACCGACACTTATGGCAACACACCTGGAGAGATAGAATGTACCTGCTACTCCAAATACATGGAGCTACAATACATCAGCTGAAACGAAAAGGTTTGAGAAGTGAAAATACTAAGAAAAAGGGGCAACGTGCCCTCAAGGAAGAAGAGATGCCAGGCCAAGAGCTGGTGAAATAACTAATGGAAGTAGCTTTCAGACAAATCCACAGCACTTACTGCAAATCCTAAAGACACCAACCACAGCAGGATTACCTCCCACATTACAC